>NC_041023.1:37680174-37844467 GCF_900634625.1 Parambassis ranga | reverse complement strand
AAAAAAAAAAAAAAAAAAAAAAAAAAAAAAATTTAAAGCTGCAAGCAGCATTGCGGCCCTCGCGCATGCCTTGCGATCCGCAGGGTCCGCAGTCTTCTCTCCTATGCTCTCGTCTCCTATACTCTCCTGTGCTATGCTCTCCTCCTCTCATTCCACAGATATACAACAAACACATGTTCAACCAAACTTTCCTGCTACCAGTAGGTGGCGCTATGACCGAATCATCCTATAGCCATATATATCTGTTCAGACCCGGGTCCATAGCAGTACTGTAAGATTTGTCCACATTGCATAAAGTATATGGGTAGTACTGCATAAAACACAGCGAGTTCCTTTGTAATGCGAATGGTCAACTTGGGGCCACTCCCCTGCCACACGGTAATACTTTTGAAAGAGTTTTGGAATGCGTCTATTCCCTATGGTGTCCTGAGTGGACACAGTGAATTTCAGCTCAATTGCATGAATGTTGTGGATGCCGGAAAAGTTTTGAAGCAGGGTCACAAATAGGCAAAAAATTGCCACAAAAGTCAAAATGGCGGACTTCCTGTTTGGGTTTGGAGGGGGGGTCCAAGAGACTTTTTTGTGCGTCTTGGGGTGATACACATGTGTGCCCATTTTCATGATCCTGTGTCAAACTGGCCAGCGGGGCTACGCGTTAGGGCAAAAAATACAGGGAGTTCATTTGTAATGGCGAATGGTCAACTTTGAGGCCACGCCCCCACCACACCTTCAGACTTTTGTAAGAGTTTTGAATGCGTCTATTCCCTATGGTGTCCCTGAGTGGACACAGTGAGTTTTAGCTCATTTGGATGAAGTATGCGAGGCGTGAAAAGTTTTGTAGGAGGGTCACAAAACGCCAAAAATTAACAGAAATTTCAAAATTGCGGACTTCCTGTTGGGTTTGGAGGGGGGGGTCCAAGAGACTTTTTTGTGCATCTTGGGGTGATACACATGTGTACCAATTTTCATGACCCTACTCAAAACAGGCCAGGGGGGCAGGCAGAAAAAACCTATGAAACACAACATTTTGTGTAGCCAGTAGGTGGCGCTCTGTCAAAGCCTCAATATTGTTGTATAGATGTGTTTAGGGTCAGACTCTGATCATACATGTGACATTTCGTACAGATCGGACAGAAAACGAAGAAGTTATAGAGACTTTCTGTGTCCTCAGAAATGGTCAAACTTTGAGGCCACGCCCCGGCCACACCGTCAGACTTTTGTAAGAGTTTTGGAATGCGTCTATTCCCTATGGTGTCCTGAGTGGACACGGCGAATTTCAGCTCAATCCGATGACGTATGCGAGGCGTGAAAAGTTTGGCAGCAGGGTCACACATCGCCAAAATGGCCACAAACCTTCAAATGGCGGACTTCCTGTTGGGTTTGGAGGGGGGGTCCAAGAGACTTTTTTGTGCGTCTTGAGGTGATACATATGTGTGCCAATTTTCATAATCCTGTGTCAAACCGGCCAGAGGGGCTACGCGTTGGGGGCGCTATAGAGCCATTTTTATATGTGCATTTCAAAAGTCAGCAAATTTCAAAATTTTTCGGGCGAATGAATTTTTCTACCAGTTTGGTGAGTTTTTGGGCATGTTAAGGCCCCCAAAATGCGATCTCGGAGGGGGAAAAAAAAAAAAAAAAAAAAAAAAAAAAAAAAAATATAATCCTAAGGGTTTCAATAGGGCTCTTGCACCATTCGGTGCTCGGGCCCTAATTAAAGCTGCAAGCAGCATTGCGGGCCCTCGCGCACCTTGCGATCCGCGGGGTCAGCGCAGTCTTCTCTCCTATGCTCTCGTCTCCTATAGCTCTCCTGTCCTAGTGCTCTCCTCCTCTCATTCCACAGATATACAACAAACACATGTTTACAACCAACTTTCCTGCTACCAGTAGGTAGCGCTATGACCGATCATCCTATTAGCATATATATCTGTTCAGACTCGGGTCCATAGCAGTACTGTAAGATTTTGTCCACATTGCATAAAGTATATGGGTAGTACTGCATAAAACACAGCGAGTTCCTTTGTAATGGCGAACGGTCAACTTTGAGGCCACTCCCCCGCCACACGGTAATACTTTTTGAAAGAGTTTTGGAATACATCTATTCCCTATGGTGTCCTGAGTAGACACAGTGAATTTCAGCTCAATTGCATGAAGTATGTGAGGCGTGAAAAGTTTTGAAGCAGGGTCAAAAATAGGCAAAAAATTGCCACAAAAGTCAAATGGCGGACTTCCTGTTGGGTTTGGAGGCGGGGTCCAAGAGACTTTTTTGTGCGTCTTGGGGTGATACACATGTGTTCTAATTTTCATGAACCTGTGTCAAACTGGCCAGCGGGGCTACACATTAGGGCAAAAAATACAGGGAGTTCCTTTGTAATGGCGAATGGTCAACTTTGAGGCCACGCCCCCACCACACCGTAAGACTTTTGTAAGAGTTTTGGAATGCGTCTATTCCCTTTGTGGTGTCCTGAGTGGACACAGTGAATTTCAGCTCAATTGCATGAAGTATGTGAGGCGTGAAAAGTTTTGAAGCAGGGTCAAAAATAGGCAAAAAATGGCCACAAAAGTCAAAATAGCGGACTTCCTGTTGGGTTTGGAGGGGGGGTCCAAGAGACTTTTTTGTGCGTCTTGGGGTGATACACATGTGTGCTAATTTTCATGATCCTGTGTCAAACTGGCCAGCGGGGCTACGCGTTAGGGCAAAAAATACAGGGAGTTCCTTTGTAATGGCGAATGGTCAACTTTGAGTCCACGCCCCCACCACACCGTAATACTTTTGTAAGAGTTTTGGAATGCGTCTATTCTGTATCGTGTCCTGAGTGGACACAGTGATTTTCAGCTTGATTGGATGAAGTATGCGAGGCGTGAAAACTTTTGTAGCAGGGTCACAAATCGCCAAAAATTAACAGAAATTTCAAAATGGCGGACTTCCTGTTGGGTTTGGAGGGGGGTTTCCAAGAGACTTTTTGTGCATCTTGGGGTGATAAACATGTGTGCCAATTTTCGTGACCCTACTCAAAACAGGCCACAGGGGCAGGCAGAAAAACCTATGAAAACACAACATTTTGTGTAGCCAGTAGGTGGCGCTCTGTCAAAGCCTCAATATTGTTGTATAGATGTGTTTAGGGTCAGACTCTGATCATACATGTGACATTTCGTACAGATCGGACAGAAAACGAAGAAGTTATAGAGACTTTCTGTGTCCTCAGAAATGGTCAAACTTTGAGGCCACGCCCCGGCCACACCGTCAGACTTTTGTAAGAGTTTTGGAATGCGTCTATTCCCTATGGTGTCCTGAGTGGACACGGCGAATTTCAGCTCAATCCGATGAAGTATGCGAGGCGTGAAAAGTTTGGCAGCAGGGTCACACATCGCCAAAAATGGCCACAAACCTTCAAATGGCGGACTTCCTGTTGGGTTTGGAGGGGGGGGTCCAAGAGACTTTTTTGTGCGTCTTGAGGTGATACATATGTGTGCCAATTTTCATAATCCTGTGTCAAACCGGCCAGAGGGGCTACGCGTTGGGGGCGCTATAGAGCCATTTTTATATGTGCATTTCAAAAGTCAGCAAATTTCAAAATTTTTTCGGGCGAATGAATTTTTCTACCAAGTTTGGTGAGTTTTTGGGCATGTTAAGGCCCCCAAAAATGCGATCTAGGGGGGGAAAGAAAAAAAAAAAAAAAAATTAAAGCTGCAAGCAGCATTGCGGGCCCTCGCGCACCTTGCGATCCGCGGGGTCATCGCAGTCTTCTCTCCTATGCTCTCGTCTCTTATACTCTCCTGTCCTATGCTGTCCTCCTCTCATTTCCACAGATATACAACAAACACATGTTTACAACCAAACTTTCCTGCTACCAGTAGGTGGCGCTATGACCGTATCATCCTATTAGCATATATATCTGTTCAGACTCGGGTCCATAGCAGTAGTGTAAGATTTTGTCCACATTGCATAAAGTGTATGGGTAGTACTGCATAAACACAGCGAGTTCCTTTGTAATGGCGAATGGTCAACTTTGAGGCCACTCCCCCACCACACGGTAATACTTTTGAAAGAGTTTTGGAATGCGTCTATTCCCTATGGTGTCCTGAGTGGACACAGTGAATTTCAGCTCAATTGCAAGAAGTATGTGAGTCGTGAAAAGTTTTGAAGCAGGGTCACAAATAGGCACAAAATGGCCACAAAAGTCAAAATGGCGGACTTCCTGTTGGGTTTGGAGGGGGGGTCCAAGAGACTTTTTTGTGCGTCTTGGGGTGATACACATGTGTGCTAATTCTCATGATCCTGTGTCAAACTGGCCAGCGGGGCTACGCATTAGGGCAATAAATACAGTGAGTTCCTTTGTAATGGCGAACGGTCAACTTTGAGGCCACTCCCCCGCCACACGGTAATACTTTTGTAAGAGTTTTGGAATGCGTCTATTCCCTATGGTGTCCTGAGTAGACACAGTGAATTTCAGCTCAATTGCATGAAGTATGCGAGGCGTGAAAAGTTTTGAAGCAGGGTCACAAATAGGCAAAAAATGGCCACAAAAGTCAAAATGGCGGACTTCCTGTTGGGTTTGGAGGGGGGGTCCAAGAGACTTTTTTGTGCGTCTTGGGGTGATACACATGTGTGCTAATTCTCATGATCCTGTGTCAAACTGGCCAGCGGGGCTACGCATTAGGGCAATAAATACAGTGAGTTCCTTTGTAATGGCGAATGGTCAACTTTGAGGCCACGCCCCCGCCACACCGTCAGACTTTTGTAAGAGTTTTTGAATGCGTCTATTCCCTATGGTGTCCTGAGTGGACACAGTGAGTTTTAGCTCATTTGGAGGAAGTATGCGAGGCGTGAAAAGTTTTGTAGGAGGGTCACAAATCGCCAAAAATTAACAGAAATTTCAAAATTGCGGACTTCCTGTTGGGTTTGGAGGGGGGGTCCAAGAGACTTTTTTGTGCATCTTGGGGTGATACACATGTGTACCAATTTTCATGACCCTACTCAAAACAGGCCAGGGGGGCAGGCAGAAAAACCTATGAAAACACAACATTTTGTGTAGCCAGTAGGTGGCGCTCTGTCAAAGCCTCAATATTGTTGTATAGATGTGTTTAGGGTCAGACTCTGATCATACATGTGACATTTCGTACAGATCGGACAGAAAACGAAGAAGTTATAGAGACTTTCTGTGTCCTCAGAAATGGTCAAACTTTGAGGCCACGCCCCGGCCACACCGTAAGACTTTTGTAAGAGTTTTGGAATGCGTCTATTCCCTATGGTGTCCTGAGTGGACACGGCGAATTTCAGCTCAATCCGTTGAAGTATGCGAGGCGTGAAAAGTTTGGCAGCAGGGTCACACATCGCCAAAAATGGCCACAAACCTTCAAATGGCGGACTTCCTGTTGGGTTTGGAGGGGGGGTCCAAGAGACTTTTTTGTGCGTCTTGAGGTGATACATATGTGTGCCAATTTTCATAATCCTGTGTCAAACCGGCCAGAGGGGCTACGCGTTGGGGGCGCTATAGAGCCATTTTTATATGTGCATTTCAAAAGTCAGCAAATTTCAAAATTTTTCGGGCGAATGAATTTTTCTACCAAGTTTGGTGAGTTTTTGGGCATGTTAAGGCCTCCAAAAATGCGATCTCGGAGGGGGAAAAAAAAAAAAAAAAAAAAAAAAAAAAAAAAAAAAAAAAAAAAAATAATTAAAGCTGCAAGCAGCATTGCGGGCCCTCGCGCACCTTGCGATCCGTGGGGTCATCGCAGTCTTCTCTCCTATGCTCGCGTCTCCTATACTCTCCTGTGCTATGCTCTCCTCCTCTCATTTCCACAGATATACAACGAACACGTTTACAACCAAACTTTCCTGCTACCAGTAGGTGGCGCTATGACCGTATCATCCTATTAGCATATATATCTGTTTAGACTCGGCTCCATGGCAGTACTGTAAGATTTTGTCCACATTGCATAAAGTATATGGGTAGTACTGCATAAAACACAGCGAGTTCCTTTGTAATGGCGAATGGTCAACTTTGAGGCCACTCCCCCACCACACGGTAATACTTTTGAAAGAGTTTTGGAATGCGTCTATTCCCTATGGTGTCCTGAGTGGACACAGTGAATTTCAGCTGAATTGCATGAAGTATGCGAGGCATGAAAAGTTTTATAGCAGGGTCAGAAAACGGTAAAAATTACAAAAAAAAGTCAAAATGGTGGACTTCCTGTTGGGTTTGGAGGGGGGGTCCAAGAGACTTTTTTGTGCGTCTTGGGGTGATACACATGTGTGCTAATTCTCATGATCCTGTGTCAAACTGGCCAGCGGGGCTACGCATTAGGGCAATAAATACAGTGAGTTCCTTTGTAATGGCGAATGGTCAACTTTGAGGCCACGCCCCCGCCACACCGTCAGACTTTTGTAAGAGTTTTTGAATGCGTCTATTCCCTATGGTGTCCTGAGTGGACACAGAGAGTTTTAGCTCATTTGGATGAAGTATGCGAGGCATGAAAAGTTTTGTAGGAGGGTCACAAATCGCCAAAAATTAACAGAAATTTCAAAATTGCGGACTTCCTGTTGGGTTTGGAGGGGGGGTCCAAGAGACTTTTTTGTGCATCTTGGGGTGATACACATGTGTACCAATTTTCATGCCCCTACTCAAAACAGGCCAGGGGGGCAGGCAGAAAAACCTATGAAAACACAACATTTTGTGTAGCCAGTAGGTGGCGCTCTGTCAAAGCCTCAATATTGTTGTATAGATGTGTTTAGGGTCAGACTCTGATCATACATGTGACATTTCGTACAGATCGGACAGAAAACGAAGAAGTTATAGAGACTTTCTGTGTCCTCAGAAATGGTCAAACTTTGAGGCCACGCCCCGGCCACACCGTCAGACTTTTGTAAGAGTTTTGGAATGCGTCTATTCCCTATGGTGTCCTGAGTGGACACGGCGAATTTCAGCTCAATCCGTTGAAGTATGCGAGGCGTGAAAAGTTTGGCAGCAGGGTCACACATCGCCAAAATGGCCACAAACCTTCAAATGGCGGACTTCCTGTTGGGTTTGGAGGGGGGGTCCAAGAGACTTTTTTGTGCGTCTTGAGGTGATACATATGTGTGCCAATTTTCATAATCCTGTGTCAAACCGGCCAGAGGGGCTACACGTTGGGGGCGCTATAGAGCCATTTTTATATGTGCATTTCAAAAGTCAGCAAATTTCAAAATTTTTCGGGCGAATGAATTTTTCTACCAAGTTTGGTGAGTTTTTGGGCATGTTAAGGCCTCCAAAAATGCGATCTCGGAGGGGGAAAAAAAAAAAAAAAAAAAAAAAAAAAAAAAAAAAAAAAAAAAAATAATAATCCTAAGGGTTTCAATAGGGCTCTTGCACCATTCGGTGCTCGGGCCCTAATAATCCTAAGGGTTTCAATAGGGCTCTTGCACCATTCGGTGCTCGGGCCCTAATAATAATCCTAAGGGTTTCAATAGGGCTCTTGCACCATTCGGTGCTCGGGCCCTAATTAAAGCTGCAAGCAGCATTGCGGGCCCTCGCGCACCTTGCGATCCGCGGGGCTATCGCAGTCTTCCCTCCAATGCTCTCGTCTCCTATACTCTCCTGTCCTATGCTCTCCTCCTCTCATTTCCACAAATATACAACAAACACATGTTTACAACCAAACTTTCCTGCTACCAGTAGGTGGCGCTATGACCGTATCATCCTATTAGCATATATATCTGTTCAGACTCGGGTCCATAGCAGTACAGTAAGATTTTGTCCACATTGCATAAAGTATATGGGTAGTACTGCATAAAACACAGCGAGTTCCTTTGTAATGGCGAATGGTCAACTTTGAGGCCACTCCCCCGCCACACGGTAATACTTTTGAAAGAGTTTTGGAATGCGTCTATTCCCCATGGTGTCCAAAGTTAACACAGTGAGTTTCAGCTCAATTGGATGAAGTATGTGAGGCTTGAAAAGTGTTGAAGCAGGGTCAAAAAAAGGCAAAAAATTGCCACAAAAGTCAAAATGGCGGACTTCCTGTTGGGTTTGGAGGTGGGGTCCAAGAGAGTTTTTTGTGCGTCTTGGGGTGATACACATGTGTGCTAATTTTCATGAACCTGTGTCAAACTGGCCAGCGGGGCTACACATTAGGGCAAAAAATACAGGGAGTTCCTTTGTAATGGCGAATGGTCAACTTTGAGGCCACGCCCCCACCACACCGTAAGACTTTTGTAAGAGTTTTGGAATGCTTCTATTCCCTGTGGTGTCCTGAGTGGACACAGTGAATTTCAGCTCAATTGCATGAAGTATGTGAGGCGTGAAAAGTTTTGAAGCAGGGTCAAAAATAGGCAAAAAATGGCCACAAAAGTCAAAATGGCGGACTTCCTGTTGGGTTTGGAGGGGGGGTCCAAGAGACTTTTTTGTGCGTCTGGGGGTGATACACATGTGTGCCAATTATCATGATCCTGTGTCAAACTGGCCAGAGGGGCTACGCGTTAGGGCAAAAAATACAGGGAGTTCTTTTGTAATGGCGAATGGTCAACTTTGAGGCCACGCCCCCACCACACCGTAAGACTTTTGTAAGAGTTTTGGAATGCGTCTATTCCCTATGGTGTCCTGAGTGGACACAGTGATTTTCAGCTTGATTGGATGAAGTATGCGAGGCGTGAAAAGTTTTGTAGCAGGGTCACAAATCGCCAAAAATTAACAGAAATTTCAAAATGGCGGACTTCATGTTGGGTTTGGAGGGGGGGTCCAAGAGACTTTTTTTTGCATCTTGGGGTGATACACATGTGTGCCAATTTTCATGACCCTACTCAAAACAGGCCAGGGGGGCAGGCAGAAAAACCTATGAAAACACAACATTTTGTGTAGCCAGTAGGTGGCGCTCTGTCAAAGCCTCAATATTGTTGTATAGATGTGTTTAGGGTCAGACTCTGATCATACATGTGACATTTCGTACAGATCGGACAGAAAACGAAGAAGTTATTGAGACTTTCTGTGTCCTCAGAAATGGTCAAACTTTGAGGCCACGCCCCGGCCACACCGTCAGACTTTTGTAAGAGTTTTGGAATGCGTCTATTCCCTATGGTGTCCTGAGTGGACACGGCGAATTTCAGCTCAATCCGTTGAAGTATGCGAGGCGTGAAAGTTTGGCAGCAGGGTCACACATCGCCAAAAATGGCCACAAACCTTCAAATGGCGGACTTCCTGTTGGGTTTGGAGGGGGGGTCCAAGAGACTTTTTTGTGCGTCTTGAGGTGATACATATCTGTGCCAATTTTCATAATCCTGTGTCAAACCGGCCAGAGGGGCTACGCGTTGGGGGCGCTATAGAGCAATTTTTATATGTGCATTTCAAAAGTCAGCAAATTTCAAAATTTTTCGGGCGAATGAATTTTTCTACCAAGTTTGGTGAGTTTTTGGGCATGTTAAGGCCTCCAAAAATGCGATCTCGGAGGGGGGAAAAAAAAAAAAAAAAAAAAAAAAAAAAATAATAATCCTAAGGGTTTCAATAGGGCTCTTGCACCATTCGGTGCTCGGGCCCTAATAATAATCCTAAGGGTTTCAATAGGGCTCTTGCACCATTCGGTGCTCGGGCCCTAATAATAATCCTAAGGGTTTCAATAGGGCTCTTGCACCATTCGGTGCTCGGGCCCTAATTAAAGCTGCAAGCAGCATTGCGGGCCCTCGCGCACCTTGCGATCCGCGGGGTCATCGCAGTCTTCTCTCCTATGCTCTTGTCTCCTATACTCTCCTGTCCTATGCTCTCCTCTTATTTCCACAGAGATACAACGAACACATGTTTACAACCAAACTTTCCTGCTACCAGTAGGTGGCGCTATGACCGTATCATCCTATTAGCATATATGTCTGTTCAGACTCGGGTCCATAGCAGTACTGTAAGATTTTGTCCACATTGCATAAAGTATATGGGTAGTACTGCATAAAACACAGCGAGTTCCTTTGTAATGGCGAACGGTCAACTTTGAGGCCACTCCCCCGCCACACGGTAATACTTTTGAAAGAGTTTTGGAATGCGTCTATTCCCTGTGGTGTCCTGAGTGGACACAGTGAATTTCAGCTCAATTGCATGAAGTATGTGAGGCGTGAAAAGTTTTGAAGCAGGGTCACAAATAGGCAAAAAATGGCCACAAAAGTCAAAATGGTGGACTTCCTGTTGGGTTTGGAGGGGGGGTCCAAGAGACTTTTTTGTGCGTCTTGGGGTGATACACATGTGTGCAAATTTTCATGATCCTGTGTCAAACTGGCCAGAGGGGCTACGCGTTAGGGCAAAAAATACAGGGAGTTCCTTTGTAATGGCGAATGGTCAACTTTGAGTCCACGCCCCCACCACACCGTAATACTTTTGTAAGAGTTTTGGAATGCGTCTATTCTGTATCGTGTCCTGAGTGGACACAGTGATTTTCAGCTTGATTGGATGAAGTATGCGAGGCGTGAAAAGTTTTGCAGCAGGGTCACAAATCGCCAAAAATTAACAGAAATTTCAAAATGGCGGACTTCCTGTTGGGTTTGGAGGGGGGGTCCAAGAGACTTTTTTGTGCATCTTGGGGTGATAAACATGTGTGCCAATTTTCGTGACCCTACTCAAAACAGGCCACAGGGGCAGGTAGAAAAACCTATGAAAACACAACATTCTGTGTAGCCAGTAGGTGGCGCTCTGTCAAAGCCTCAATTTTGTTGTATAGATGTGTTTAGGGTCAGACTCTGATCATACATGTGACATTTCGTACAGATCGGACAGAAAACGAAGAAGTTATAGAGACTTTCTGTGTCCTCAGAAATGGTCAAACTTTGAGGCCACGCCCTGGCCACACCGTCAGACTTTTGTAAGAGTTTTGGAATGCGTCTATTCCCTATGGTGTCCTGAGTGGACACGGCGAATTTCAGCTCAATCCGATGAAGTATGCGAGGCGTGAAAAGTTTGGCAGCAGGGTCACACATCGCCAAAAATGGCCACAAACCTTCAAATGGCGGACTTCCTGTTGGGTTTGGAGGGGGGGTCCAAGAGACTTTTTTGTGCGTCTTGAGGTGATACATATGTGTGCCAATTTTCATAATCCTGTGTCAAACCGGCCAGAGGGGCTACGCGTTGGGGGCGCTATAGAGCCATTTTTATATGTGCGTTTCAAAAGTCAGCAAATTTCAAAATTTTTCGGGCGAATGAATTTTTCTACCAAGTTTGGTGAGTTTTTGGGCATGTTAAGGCCCCCAAAAATGCGATCTTAGGGGGGGAAGGAAAAAAAAAAATGAAAAATAAAGCTGCAAGCAGCATTGCGGGCCCTCGCGCACCTTGCGATCCGCGGGGTCATCGCAGTCTTCTCTCCTATGCTCTTGTCTCCTATACTCTCCTGTCCTATGCTCTCCTCTTATTTCCACAGAGATACAACGAACACATGTTTACAACCAAACTTTCCTGCTACCAGTAGGTGGCGCTATGACCGTATCATCCTATTAGCATATATATCTGTTTAGACTCGGCTCCATGGCAGTACTGTAAGATTTTGTCCACATTGCATAAAGTATATGGGTAGTACTGCATAAAACACAGCGAGTTCCTTTGTAATGGCGAATGGTCAACTTTGAGGCCACTCCCCCACCACACGGTAATACTTTTGAAAGAGTTTTGGAATGCGTCTATTCTCTATGGTGTCCTGAGTGGACACAGTGAATTTCAGCTCAATTGCATGAAGTATGCGAGGTATGAAAAGTTTTATAGCAGGGTCAGAAAACGGTAAAAATTACAAAAAAAATCAAAATGGCGGACTTCCTGTTGGGTTTGGAGGGGGGGTCCAAGAGACTTTTTTGTGCGTCTTGGGGTGATACACATGTGTGCTAATTCTCATGATCCTGTGTCAAACTGGCCAGCGGGGCTACGCATTAGGGCAATAAATACAGTGAGTTCCTTTGTAATGGCGAATGGTCAACTTTGAGGCCACTCCCCCGCCACACGGTAATACTTTTGAAAGAGTTTTGGAATGCGTCTATTCCCTATGGTGTCCTGAGTAGACACAGTGAATTTCAGCTCAATTGCATGAAGTATGCGAGGCGTGAAAAGTTTTGAAGCAGGGTCACAAATAGGCAAAAAATGGCCACAAAAGTCAAAATGGCGGACTTCCTGTTGGGTTTGGAGGGGGGGTCCAAGAGACTTTTTTGTGCGTCTTGGGGTGATACACATGTGTGCTAATTCTCATGATCCTGTGTCAAACTGGCCAGCGGGGCTACGCATTAGGGCAATAAATACAGTGAGTTCCTTTGTAATGGCGAATGGGCAAGTTTGAGGCCACGCCCCCGCCACACCGTCAGACTTTTGTAAGAGTTTTTGAATGCGTCTATTCCCTATGGTGTCCTGAGTGGACACAGTGAGTTTTAGCTCATTTGGAGGAAGTATGCGAGGCGTGAAAAGTTTTGTAGGAGGGTCACAAATCGCCAAAAATTAACAGAAATTTCAAAATTGCGGACTTCCTGTTGGGTTTGGAGGGGGGGTCCAAGAGACTTTTTTGTGCATCTTGGGGTGATACACATGTGTACCAATTTTCATGACCCTACTCAAAACAGGCCAGGGGGGAAGGCAGAAAAACCTATGAAAACACAACATTTTGTGTAGCCAGTAGGTGGCGCTCTGTCAAAGCCTCAATATTGTTGTATAGATGTGTTTAGGGTCAGACTCCGATCATACATGTGACATTTCGTACAGATCGGACAGAAAACGAAGAAGTTATAGAGACTTTCTGTGTCCTCAGAAATGGTCAAACTTTGAGGCCACGCCCCGGCCACACCGTAAGACTTTTGTAAGAGTTTTGGAATGCGTCTATTCCCTATGGTGTCCTGAGTGGACACGGCGAATTTCAGCTCAATCCGTTGAAGTATGCGAGGCGTGAAAAGTTTGGCAGCAGGGTCACACATCGCCAAAAATGGCCACAAACCTTCAAATGGCGGACTTCCTGTTGGGTTTGGAGGGGGGGTCCAAGAGACTTTTTTGTGCGTGTTGAGGTGATACATATGTGTGCCAATTTTCATAATCCTGTGTCAAACCGGCCAGAGGGGCTACGCGTTGGGGGCGCTATAGAGCCATTTTTATATGTGCATTTCAAAAGTCAGCAAATTTCAAAATTTTTCGGGCGAATGAATTTTTCTACCAAGTTTGGTGAGTTTTTGGGCATGTTAAGGCCTCCAAAAATGCGATCTCGGAGGGGGAAAAAAAAAAAAAAAAAAAAAAAAAAAAATAATAATCCTAAGGGTTTCAATAGGGCTCTTGCACCATTCGGTGCTCGGGCCCTAATAATAATCCTAAGGGTTTCAATAGGGCTCTTGCACCATTCGGTGCTCGGGCCCTAATAATAATCCTAAGGGTTTCAATAGGGCTCTCGCACCATTCGGTGCTCGGGCCCTAATAATAATCCTAAGGGTTTCAATAGGGCTCTTGCACCATTCGGTGCTCGGGCCCTAATAATAATCCTAAGGGTTTCAATAGGGCTCTTGCACCATTCGGTGCTCGGGCCCTAATAATCCTAAGGGTTTCAATAGGGCTCTTGCACCATTCGGTGCTCGGGCCCTAAAAATAATAATCCTAAGGGTTTCAATAGGGCTCTTGCACCATTCGGTGCTCGGGCCCTAATTAAAGCTGCAAGCAGCATTGCGGGCCCTCGCGCACCTTGCGATCCGCGGGGCTATTGCTGTCTTCTCTCCTATGCTCTTGTCTCCTATACTCTCCTGTCCTATGCTCTCTTTTCCTCTCATTTGCAGAGATGTACAAAAATGGCTGACTTCCTGTGTGGTCTAGCTCAATGGTGCAAGAGACTTTTATGTGCGTCCGGATGTGTTCTGTGTGTGTGCCGATTTTTGTCTTCCTACTCCAAAAAACCCCTATGGAGAGGGGTGTTTAAAAAATTCAAGGGGGCGCCATTGAGCCAATTTGCCCCACCCACTTACACAACCCCCATCAGTTGCTAGGACACGCCCCTGTGAACGTGTGTATGAATTTTCATGATCCTAGAAGGTCGTTAAGGTCATTAAAAACTCAAACGTAATCTCACGGCAAAGGATTGACAGTCGGCGCGCCGCCACACAGACACCATTGCACGCAGCTTCATGGCCTTCATAGGGTAGCTTCACCAACTAGTTGGGAAGGTTGTAGAGGTGAAATGAAGTTGATGCTGTCAACTATGTAGGAGCAGTACAAGTCAGAGTAAAAAGAGGTCATTTGGTCATCATGCTCATAAAGTTTGAAGACGTTTGGATACAGTATGCGAGCGTGAGAGCCGTTCAAAGTTACATGGCGAAATCATGAATTGTCGCCAGACTTTGGTGAGCCACAGAGGCCACGCCCTTTAAGTTAGAGAAAAGGTTTTGATAACTTTTGATCAGCAGGTCCTTTAGGTGACCTCCAGCAAATTTCAGGTCAATCGGGTGAAAGCTCTAGGAGGAGTTCGTCCGCATACCAATGGTGTAAATTGCCAAAATCGCCATTTTCCATCCAAGATGGCGGACTTCCTGTTGGGTTAAGGTCATGGTGTCAAGAGACTTTTTGGTGCATCTTGCCATGATAAACATGTGTACCGATTTTCGTGCACCTACTCCAAGCTAAGCCAAATGCGAGGGGTGTTTTGAAAATTTCAAGGGGGCGCTGTAGAGCCACAAAACATCAAATTTTTCGCCACCCCTGATGAGTGTGCAAAGTTTTGTGAGTTTTTGTGCATGGCAAAGGGGCGAAAATGCAGTGTAAATAGGCACAAACAAAAATAATAATAAACACTACAATTACAATAGGGCCATCGCACCACTCAGTGCTCGGGCCCTAATAACACTTACAATTACAATAGGGCCTTCGCACCACTCGGTGCTCGGGCCCTAAATAAATACTACAATTACAATAGGGCCTTCGCATTATTCGGTGCTCGGGCCCTAATAACACTTACAATTACAATAGGGCCTTCGCAGCACTTGGTGCTCGAGCCCTAATAATACCTACCATTACAATAGGGCCTTCGCACCACTCAGTGCTCGGGCCCTAATAATAATACCTACAATTACAATAGGGCCTTCGCACCACTCGATGCTCTGGCCCTAATAAACACTACAATTACAATAGGGCCTTCACACCACTCGGTGCTCGGGCCCTAATAATAACGAGAAATAAAAATTAAAAAAATAAAACAATAAAATATAAAAGATAAATAAAATATAAAAAGTAAAAAAATATTAATATGGAGAAAATAAATTATATAAGAATAAAATATATTAAAATCATCATTTTATTTTTATTATTTATTTATTTATATGAAGTCAAACAAAAATAATTATTATTTTTAATCATTTTTGCAAATTATTTAAAAAAAAATAAAAAAAGAATAAAATAATAATAATAAAAATAATAATGATAAATAAATAAAAATCAAACGACAAGCTAAAAAAAGAAAAGATAAATCTGGAAAAACAATATATATATTTTAAATTATTTATTTTAATATAAAAATATTGTTATACAACAATATTTTTATTTATTTATATGAAGTCAAACGAAATTTTTTTTATTATTTAAAATAATTATTTTTGCAAATTATTTTTATAATTATTTTAATTAATTTTTAAATCGGCTCCATGTTTGTTTTCCGGAGCCTTGCCCTCTAGAGGCAGTAGTTGGAACTGCGGGTTGTGTCATATTACACCGCATGCATGCATGCATCCTTGTTGTGCTTAAACCCCTCATAGAACGAAAGAATGTTCACTGTTGCGCAATAAGAGCCACCGAGCGGCCACAGGACCCCCCCCCCCTCCTTTCCTCTAAAGAGTAGCGCTGGTAGCCGGATGCCACGAGACTGCCACAACACTGCAGCGGCTGGTTAAAGGGGGGGGGGGGGGGTGATGGAGAGAATGCGGCAATCTATTGGCTGCGGGCTTAGTAAATTTCAGTCTGTGTAGTCCAATCGCGAGCTACATAGAGAGAGAGAGAGGGAGAAGGGGAGAGAGGGGAGAGAGAGAGAGACCTGGTTTCTCTATCACTAATCTTGTCCGCACAATACACTCGCTATATGAGAGCAATTAGATTCAGCACCGTTTTTCCCAGCGCCTCTGCAATGAGTCACTGAAACACTGAAACACAGACACACTTGACGCACACATACAAGGAGCGTGCAGGGACTTCTTCTTTTTCTTCTGGTGTTTTTTTTCGGACCTGCGTCGGAGCGGCATTCTGGCTGGACTATACTGTGTGTGTGTTTTATTTCCCTTCCTATGTGGTGGAGAGACACACGGGTCGAGGTAAGTGCGGCTCCCTGGCTGGAAAGGGATGAGGATGGGGGGGGGGGTGGGAGAAAATGATAGACAAGCAGCTGGAATTTTTCGCGTTTTTCCCTCTTCCTCCTCATTTTTTTTGCGCACTTTCATCCAGTTGAAAGGAATGAATGATGAGTGCGGCGGCCGCGGCGGTAGTGGCGGCGCAACCAAACCTGGTTGCCAAAAAAAAAGCAACAGGGGTTAACTTTAATGCGTCAAGAACAGACGCGCTCGACGCGCAACGTCGCTCCTTTCCTCCTCTAAAACATTTCACAAAACTCCTTTCCTTTGCTGGGAGGGATGTGGTTAGAGACCGGCACCCTTCTCTCCCTCTCTCTCTCTTATTGTGTGTGTGCGCGCATGTGTGCGCGCGCATATCTCTACCTAAGAAGCAGCCACAAGATGGTGGTGTGGATATCTGGATTGTTGATTTTTAAAGAGAGAGAAGACGGGGAGGAGGTGTGGGTGTGTGTGTGTGTGGGGGGGGCGGGGTGCATACACCTTGCATGATTGTTTTTTTTTAAGCAAAGGTGCCATCCTATTGGATGACCTTGCGTGCTCTGCTCCAATTCTTTCAACTTTTTTCCCACAAAAAGTCTTTTATTTTTAAAATCAAACGTGTTCAATTCAATCACGCTTTTGTGTGTGTGTGATTAACCTTCACAGTTTATCCAGTTGTAAAAAATTGGAGAAAGTCCTGCTCCATAATCCTCCTCCCCCTTAACTATGTGGACAGGTAGATGCTGAGCGTGCAGCCCAGTGTTTATGTGGCATCACATGCGTGATTGATTGACAGGTGGCAGCCTCTGAGAGAGAGAGAGAAATGATGTTTAATTAAAAGCCTCCAGGCAGAGGCAGGTACTGCGTTCAAGGGTCAGGACAGAGCAAGGGGAAAAAAATGAAATTATTAGTTTTGTAAATTGTTCTATATTCTATAGATCTATGCAGTTGCGTGCATCTCCTGTGGACATGTCATTTTTTAAGTCCTTTAATTTATTAATTTATTCATTTTTATAATGCTGTAGTTCTTATTTTTGAAAAATATGGCCAAAATATTTTACGTTTTTATACATTGTAAAATTAATTTTAATTTTAATTAATTAATTAATTAATTAATTTTTTTATTGTTTATTTATTTTGATGTACTTCTTATTTTTTTCTGTTTTTGAAGCAAAAATATGGCCAAAATATTTTACATTTTTTTAAATAGTAAAAATGCATTCAAATTATTTATTATATATATATTAATTTATCTTAGTAATGATGTAGTTATTTTTTTATTTTATTTGAGCAAAAATATGGCCAGAATATTTTAAAAAAAATATAATAGTAAAAATTAATTTAAATTAGTTGTTATTTATTTATTTTAATAAGACTGTAGGACTGTAGTTTATTGTTTTTTATATAAAAAATATGGCTAAATATATATATATATTTTTTTAAGTTGTAAACATTAATTAAAATTATTTTTATTAATTATTTATGTATTTATTCTAATAGTCTAATGCTGTAGTTCTTTTTTCTTTTTTAAGCAAAAATATGGCCAAAATATTTTACAATTTTATTGTAAAAATTAATTATTTATTTATTTTAATAATATAGTTTTTATTTTTTATTGTTTTTTTAGTAAAATATGGCGTAATTTATGGCAAATTATGTAAGTTTTTTGTAAAAATTAATTAAATTAAATTTTTAAGCAAAAATTATTATCATTTTATTTTTATTTTTTTTATTGTTAGTGCAAAGGATAATTTGAGTTTATTTTCGCTATTGTCTCATTATCTAAAGGGTCACTTTAAATACACTAAATAGACCAAAAATATGTGGACACCTTTCATGAACCAGTTGTGAGCTTTTATTTTGAAAAGCTCACAAAAAGTCTTATCTCATGTAAAACAGGGACATTTCCAGATTATTTTTCCACTTCCTTGTCCATAAAATGTCAGTATACACAGATTGATTGAGCATTGATAAACAATAAAAAAAACAACAATCAGAAAAGTTGGCCCTCTGATACACCAGCTTGATGTCTTTTTAATATATGTACTGTAGCTCATTAAAAGCTGATGTTAGCTAAGATGCTAATGCTGATTCTGTGTGTGGACAGCTGGATTTTGAGCAGCTTGTGTGGAGATAAATGTTAATAAAGTGGTAGTGTAACTTCACCATTTGCGTCGCTCTGAAAAATGCAGTGTCAGCAGGTGAGGCGATTACACATATTTGCCTCCTGCTCGCATCATGATACAGATTAACTGCTCAGAGTATATTACCCAGCAGTCATATAGCATGTGATTTATGTGCAAAAATTAAGCTTCAGCGCACACCCGCCCTTCTCCTCAAGCGGATGATTGATCGATTTGGTGGCGAGCTTGGCAGTTGCTTCACACCTCACAACCTGCGTTAGACAAGGTAGAGGGGGAACGTCCGTAAATGAAGAAGCTACGCTACGCTCAGCTGCACATCGCATAGACTGTGCTAAACCAGAGCTAAAGAGTGCTAATTTGCATAAAGTTCAGGGCTTGCTTGTTGGAAATGTTATCGTTAATGATAGCAGGCTAGCATTTTGTTATATAATTACATTATTTAAGTTACTTACTACGTTACTTTAAGTTACTTAAGTTAATTATTATCTAAGTAATTGAGTTATTTACTTCCTGTATTTTTAAATATTTATCCTCTTAGGTCACTTCCTGTTATTTTGGTATATTGAGTGTGTGTCTTCCTGTTTGTTTTGCCTCCTCTGTGATTGGATGCCCTAGTTTCACTTCATAGCAGATTAGCATTGTCCGCGTGCAAATTGGCTATTCATATCATTTGTAAAAATGTGTGTTTGTTCTTATATTACACCTTTTAAGAGAATTTGTCAATATACACATTAGCATCATCTGCATAGAAATTCATTTTTAACCTTGACACAGAAGTCTTTAGCATCATTTGTTGATCTGCGTGGTCCTTGTGTTAAACCCTGTGGGACACCTTTTCTTTGGACTTACACCTGGGTAACAGAGGGCACGCTTAATATATACATTAGCATCATCAGCATACAATGCAAATATTTTTTTTTTAGCCTTGAGCCTGATAATTATATTATGCGTAAATAGCAGGGTATGCTTTAAAGTTGCCTGGTGGGGTGTGGTGAAGGTGTGGGGGATGGGCATGTCCTTAAAAGGAGTGGAAGTGGAGTCGACGAGCAGTCCATCTTTTATTAGCATAGGTAGCATATGAAACTATGGAATATAAAGTAGCATCATCTGCATAAAAGTTTATAATGCTAATATAAAATGCGACACCAGTATCAGTTGTGTTAGATTTGTCCTAGTATTGAACACATTTGTTTATAATCACAGCTCCAATATAATTTTAAATAATTAGGTATGAATATGTATGTAATAGATTGCACACAACCTTAATACGTAGCTGATTGTCAGTCGAGGTGGTTCAAAATGGCTGTGAAATTTCATACTTAGTAGGACAGGGAGGGGACCATACAAGATCATTTTCTAATGATTGAAATTCAGATGACAACGAACGCCTCTCATTGATATTCATAAGCCATATCTCCTGTAATCATTACGAGCGAGAACAATGTTCACTATCTCCCTCCATCAAGGAGAGCCGAGCCTATTCGAAGGACAGTTCATTGCACACACACACACACACACACACACACACACACACACATATATATATATATATATATATATATATATATATATATATATATATATATATATATATATAAACACATATGTATGCGCACACACACACGTATATATACACACACGCACATGTGTGTGTGTGTGTGCAAACATTTAAAGGCAACATAATATTGCACCATACATTTTGGCACTTTATGGACCTAAATGTATTCCTTTATTGTGCGATTAATATGAGTTTAAAATGTGTGTATGTGTAAACTCTTATATACACATACACACATGGCAGTAACAACAGAAGAAGAAACTGTACATTCACACACATAAAGCAGATCAAAGTTTGTGGACCACTCCAGATGTCTCCAGAGAAGAAAAAAATGTTTGGATTGGATGTTTGAATGTTTAAAAAAGAACCAATCGGTGCTGAGATGTTTCAAGAGGAGCCAATCAGATGTTCAGAAGTCTACAGAATCAGAATCAGAATTACTTTATTTATTCTTTTTTGTTACAGACAAAAAAAGTCAAAGATAAATTGAAATATGCAATTGAAATATATAATAAATATCTAAATACCTAGATAGCATTTAAATCCCTGAGTTGTTTCTAAAGAAGAAGAAACATATTTGCTACTGTATAAATACCTTTACATTGTAAAGAGCATGACATGAATGTACCAGTATGAATGTACAGTGTCTCAGTGACTGTTACAGTTCAGAGTTCAGTAGTTTGATTGAGACAGATGAGCCAATTAGACATTTAGATGTCTCCAGAGAGGCCAATCAGATGTTCTCATGTCATCAAGATATTTAGGTGCCTTAAGAGATGCCAGTTGGATGTTTAGATGTCTCAAGAGGAGCCAATCAGATCTTTAGGCCTCTCCTGAGAAGCTGAAAAGATGTATAGTGGCGTTCCTGAGCAGCCAATCAGAACTTAGGGAATTTCTTGAGAAGCTGAAAAGATGTATAGTTGCGTTCCTAAGCAGCCAATCAGATGTTTAGATGTCTCAAGAGGAGCCAATTAAATGTATAGATGTCTCAAAAGCAGCCAATCAGATCTTTAGGCATCTTTTGAGAAGCTGCAATAATGTTTACTTGTGTTTCTGAGCAGCCAATCAGATGTTTAGATGCCCCAGGAGGAGCCAATTAGATGTTCAGATATCTCAAGAGGAGGCGATCGGATGTTTAAATGTCTCGAACGTCTTGTCCAATCCAAATGTCTCACTGGTAGAAAAAAAAATCTGCTTCACATCTTTTCTTTGTTTTGTAAATATACCAGCTTTTTTTTTTTTTTACCCCTCAGGCTCATCCAGTGGCGGTTTTGGGCACGGGCAGACCGGGCGGTCGCCCAGGGCGTAATCACACAGGGGGCGGCACGAGCAGTTGGGAAAAAATCATCTGTGCGGCGGTTTTCTATGTATATTATAGATCACTGTGTGGAGAATTGGCATATTAGCGCCCCCTGCTGCTGCAGGCGCCCCTGCTTGCTGAGAGAAGCTGTCGTACACAGAAGCTGTGAGAGGAGGGGAGGGGGCACTAGGGACAGCTCACCTCTGGGTCTTTAAACGACAGGGAGTGAAGGAGGGAGGTCTCACTTTGTCCTGATAGCGTGCATCACTGCGTGTTTGTGTATAGTGTGAATAGCGTGAATAATCTGAAGGAGTGAGAGCTCTTACTGTTAAGATCATTAAACAACACGGAAGTTTTGGGGCCATGAGAACAAACCGGACAAACAGCAGAGCTGGAGGCAGAGAGACAGAAGACTGTAGTCTGATGCTTGACTGAGAGTTTGATGCTGCGCGCTGTGTTTTTATAATGTCCATCCATGCGGTGCTCTGGCTCGTCGGTTAGCGAACCATTTAGCTACTGTCTCAAACAAAAGTCCGTCCATCAATGACAGGCTGATTAACGGTAAACTAAAGTAAGAATACTGCTGACGGTCAGCTGGTTTTATGAGTTAAGTACAGGGTAAAAAGTGGGAGTGATTATTTTTCATCCATATTTATCATCCATTTAGCCTCTCTTCACTTGATGCCCACAGCCTGGACTATCACACATCAAAATGACTAGTTGCCCAAAGTGTGTACACAATACAACCTTTATGCTGCTTACTGAAATCCGAAACCACTATCATTGCTAACAAAGAATTATATTTATGTAAAAAAAATGCAGTCCTATTTTAGTACAGTGAAATATTTTTGTTTTGTATAAGCAAGGACATATGTTTGATTCAGTACAATTGTAGTGCTCTAGTTTACATGCCTTCTATTAGTTTAATTTAAAAAAAAAAAAAAATAGAAATTTGCCCGGGTAGTAATTCAATGTAGAACCGCCACTGGGCTCATCTCCAAACTAGCAGCACTGTTCCCATGGTAACAATGACACTTGCTAACTGGCAAGAATACACACACACAAGGCAAGAATGTGTCATGATTTCTGCCTCACTAACAATGTTGTGGCAATAAGAAAGAAGGGAAAAAACACTTTTTCTTCCAAACCTACAGTAAACAAACCCTTAAGTGGAGAGAAATAGTTCATTCTTGTCAGAAATTTCTCAGAAACATGTGTCTCTTTTTGGTTTTTACTGTACTTTTCCTACTTAATATTAATTAACTATTGATCATGTGACAGAGATGATGAAGAGCAAGGCATCATGGGTATCAGGGAAGTCTGGTTTTGGTCAAGGGATGTCGGTAAGATCCGTTCGTTCTGCTTCTTTCTCTGACGGTGAACAGTACAATTTTGCTCAGTGTCAAAGGAGCCAATCATAGCTTCACGTGTCTCTTTAGGACCCAATCAGATGTTTAGATGTCTCACAGGAAGCTAATAAGACTTAGAAACATTGAAATGTATTCGGGGCTAAGCTACAGCTAGGTGGCTAACCTCGATTTCCTTGCTTGCTAATGTTAGCGGATGTGATGTATTGGTGTGAATATATTTTACTAATGTTTCAGTTGGACTCTGCTAGCATATGCTAGCTAGCTTTTCAGCTAACGTATGTATAATGTCACATGATTCCCTCTATTTTTTAACTCCGTTCCCGCCACATTAATACCTTGCACAGGTGGATTTTCAGCCGTTCCTGTTGCACTCCATATTCTCCTGAGCTGCTTACCCCCGGCTGACAGGTCTACATGACAGATCCTTGCAAACCGTAGTCCGTTCTGTTTCACTAATCCCTGTTTAGTTTCAAAATCTTACTCAAAAGATTGGCATGTACTTTAACTCTATTAGCAGACATCCACTTCATTTATTCATGCGTTCTTTTCATTCATTTTTTAAAAACCAACCCGGAGTTGGAGTCGATGCCGGTCAACGTGAGATTTTAATAATTGATTTGGCCTGACTTTCAGTGAGTGAGTGAGTGAGCAGGTAATTAATCAACTTTCTTGGCAGTCACATGAAATATATATATATATTTCAATCTGCTTGCGGTGGTGGAAGGAGGAAATTGAATCAACAAGTACGCATGCCATCTGGTTTTTATCTGTAAAATGGCTCAGAGCCCAAATCAAGGGGCTCCGCCTCCTCCCCATCCCTCACTGAGGAGCCTGGAATTTTTTTTTTCCTGACTCTCTGAAATTGTCCTTAGGCAGCATTACTTACAGCTCAAAGCAAATATTAGCATGACAACATGTTCACACTGACACCGCTGGGCAAACTGAGATTGGATCTAATGATGATGATGCTCTAGATGCCTGATTTGGTCCCTGCTTGTACTGAACAGTACAGTACTGAAAAAGCTCTTGTGTATTCTCTTATTTTGAAAGGTTGCAGCCTCTCCACACTGCAGGGAGCTACTCGGATAAGGATGCCTCTCAGGTGCCTTCATTTAGAGGCTGTCCTGTAGAGCAGAGGCCTAGAGGCTGCAGGGTGCTGAAGACATCTGGTTGTCTCTGGTATCATTACTATGGTTGACTAGGTGCTAGTCGGAGGCCTAGAGGCTGCTCAAGCACCTGCTAGAGGGGCCCCAAATGCGGTTTAAAATTGTACCATAATGTTGGGTCAGTGCTCATTGGACCAGATCTTTGGTGTTAGACTATGTACGTGGCTTACAGATGAATTGATTAGCCTAATTAGCAAGCATGCTATAGTGTGCTAACAGATTGTTCTGTGTGTTTTTTTCTAGGATATCCCATCTCGCTGGATTCCAGGTAACCAGAGCGGGCTAGGCTTCCTCCTGAATGGGAGAGTGGTACGGCAGCCAATGGTCCCTGCAAGGCTCTCGACATGGGGAGCGCTGACGAAGCTGCTTTCTTCGGCTGGGGCTCTTTTCCTCAGCTCATAGCCTGAGGAGAAGCAGGAGGAATCTCCTTGGAGGGGGTAAGGGGTGGTGGTGGAGGGGGGGCGGTGGGGTGGGGTGTGGGGTTGCAGAGGATCCTTAGGTGGACCGTAATTGCGACCGTTTAAAGCACAGCAGGAGCATGTCGACGCCCAGAGGATGGTTGTGCTGCTCCACGGCCAAGGTCGGCTTCATGCTGTGGGTGGGGCTGATCTCCGTGGCCGCCCAGCAGCACCCTGTTGTCACCACCAATTACGGGAAATTGCGAGGAGTGAAAGTCACATTACCCAATGAGATACTGGGACCAGTGGAGCAGTATTTGGGAATCCCGTATGCTTTGGCCCCAACGGGAGAGCGGAGATTCCAACCACCGGAGCCGCCTATGTCCTGGCCGGGAATCAGGAATGCTACTCAGTTTTCACCAGTTTGTCCTCAGTTCTTAGAGGACCGCTTTTTACTCAATGATATGCTTCCTGTGTGGTTCACCGCCAACTTGGATACAGTGGTAACCTACGTGCAGGAACAGAGCGAGGACTGCCTTTACCTGAACATCTACGTCCCCACAGAGGATGGTAAGTCCACTAACTTTGTGGACGTCCTTGTCCATGTTTCACTTTATCCACAGTTGTCGCTGCCTTGATTGTTGCAAAGCTAATTGCTAATAAGAGGTTAATTAGCGAGGTTGACCAGTATGCCATTAGCTCATTTGGAGAATTGTTACATGTGGTGGAATTATTGTCCGCTGAAGCCACAGTTAGCTAGCTAACTTGGGTTAGCTTGCTAATGTTAGCAAAATAATATCTGGTTGGATATCGGTGGAGCTTGATTGATGGATGAGTGGAAGCGTATTGTTGGGAGGCTAATTAGCATTGGTGAGAGGTGGACCAGTATGCCATTAGCTCACATAGGGAGAATTGTTATACGTGGTGGAGTATTGTCCGCTGAACTACAGTTAGCTAGCTAACTTTAGTTAGCTTGCTAATGCTAGCAAAATAAAAGCTAGTTGGATAATACTGGAGCTTGATTGATGGATGAGTGGAAGTGTATCGTTGGCTAGCTAATTGGTTAGCTTCTCAGCTAAGTGTGATACAAACATGAATGGAAAGTAGAATCATGGTGTGTGCTAAAGCTAAATGCTAATAGGAGGCTAATTAGCATTCGTGAGAGGTGGACCAGTATGCCATTAGCTCACGTAGGGAGAATTGTTATACGTGGTGGAGTATTGTCCACTGAACTACAGTTAGCTAGCTAACTTTAGTTAGCCTGCTAATGTTAGCAAAATATCTGGGTGGATAACAGTGGAGCTTGATTAATGCATCAGTCGAAGCGTATTTACTTCCAAAAAATATCAATATTGCTATCGTCACATATGAATTATGAGAATGTGGATACAGAGGAAAGGTGTACAAGGAATATAAGTGAGTGGTGTTTAGCTAGCTAGTTGTAGCTAGCTAGTTTGCTATTTATTGAAGCATTAAGGTGTCGTCAGCGAAGAGAGGTAGTTTTTCATTATAATCAATGGAAGTTTGTTCGCTCCATGTATTAGTGACATCAGACCCTCTCCAGAAAATTAATACTGGGAATTTTTATCGACCCACAAAAGTGTGAGCCTCAGAGCAGCACAGTATGACTCTTACTGGACTAATGAACGAAGTGCTGAGAGAGAGACAGGGTGTCCTGAAAATTTGAAAAGTTAAAAAGGCCGTATATGATATTAAAAAAGTTTAAATGTAATTCCTAACTGCAGACGGATGTTACACTGTTACACCATCAGACCCTCAGTGATGCTGTCACTGCTCCCATCCTATTAAAAAAAGCCGACAGATAAGTGGCAATTTTAGCAAAAAAAAAAATCATTTTTAATGAGTGAATTCATCCATCTGTTTGATGTCTATTCAGGAGTTGTGTCAATTTAATTCATAGGAAAAATGTCATTATTATGATGGACTTTTGGACATTTTTGGACACCAAAGTTCAAAGGTCACTGTTAGATGTTCATTCAAAAGGCTTATATAAGTTATATATCCTGCAATTTGATTGGTTGGTGGACGTTTTTTGTGTTGGTTTAATGCATTTTAGGTTAAATTTACAGGAATAGTAAAAGAAATGTATGTGTTTTTTAAATTAGCCCAAAAAAGAGAATTGTCACATTTTATTTTAGTATTTATTTATTTAATCACATATTTATTTATTCAATTCTTTAGTGATTAAATTAAATTAAATTAAATGTACTTCCTAAAAATCTGCCTACTTGGCACTAATGTGCTCATTATTAGATTTTTTTAAATTTAAATTTAATTTATTTATTCTTTAGTGATGCTCCTGCTAGCTTATAAAGGATTTGTTCCTGTTTTGTTTTTTATGTGTTTTAGGTGATTTTTTTTTTAGTGAGTGTTTTTTATTTTTTTTGTATTGGTTTAATGCAATTTAGGTGAATTTTACAGTAAATAGTAAGAGACAAAATAAAATTTTTTTTTAAAAAAATACAATAAAAATACTGATAATGTGTTTAACTTAAATTAAATGTACCTGTAGATTTTTTTAAATTTAATTATAATTTATTTATATAAAATGTTTAAATTTAATTTTTGTAAATTTAACTTTTTTCCTTTTTGTATGTGTTTTAGGTGATTTTTTTTAAGAAGTAGGTAAGTAAGTATTTAAGAAAAAAAATATTTTTTTAATTTAAAATTATTTTTACTTTTTGTGTTTTAGGTGATTTTTTTTCAGTGGTTAAACAAAATAAATAACATAACAACAATAATAATAATACCATAAATTAAATATGTGCCTAACATACCTCCTAACTCTGTCAGTCCTACCAACACTAATATGGTGGGACGGTTCAGAAAAAAAATGTGAACCGTTCGTTACACGTGTTTCGGTTCGGGGGACGTGTTCTGTTCGGTTCTGGACATGCGCACAAAGTAATACAGGGAGGCGTTTTTACCACAGCATGGAGATGAGTGTTGGCAACTTGGCGTCTCTCCCGCTACATTTGGCGGCTTTTCAAACTTTTTTTAATCTAAAGCTACTAGTGACTCTCTCTGGTCACTTTTGGAGACTAACATGAAATCTTTCTGTAGTCAGACTACTGTCCTCGACAAGCAGCGATCGTGAGCTCCTCCCCCGCATCAACGCACTCCCAGCCGTTTACTCACTGTAGCTTCACGCAGCAGGTTCAGTTGCAGGCAGAGACCCACAGCACTCTTGGTCCAATCGTGCGCAAAGCTGACACGGACATCAGTAACGTTAGCTTAACTTAGCGTAGTCATAGAGTTCAGTCTATCCAACTAGCATGTCATGAGCAATGGTGGACAAAGCAACACACGTTCTGTCCGATGGTGTGTGTCTGTGTGTGTGTTTGTCTGTGTGTGTATTTGTGTGTGTATGCACATTGGGCCTCTGTGCGCAGACAGCAGCGCAGACAGAAATGACATGCTGCAGTGCAAATAAGATAAATAACATGAGCTGTTTAGTTTGGTTAATAAAAGAACAAGCTGTAGACCTGTTCTATAGTAAAGGTTATCTTAAATGGCTTCTGTTATGATCTGGTGCTATATAGAAATGAAAAAGAAATTAAATTGACTTGACCTGATATAATGATATGGGAAACACTGAACTGATTCTTAAATATGTTGAATGTTGGATAAATAGGCTGTGTATTTTACGCTCATCTGGTATTTCTAGAGTGTTAAAAGTAGAAAAACCCTCAACAATGTGAACCGAACCGAACCGTGACCTCAGAACCGTAATACAAAACGAACCGTGGATTTAGTGAACCGTTCCATCCCTAATATAAACATATACTACTGCATATCTGTGCTTAAACCTGGAACAGTTTGTGTGGATATGTGGAGCTTTTTTCCGCTCCGCCTGTCAACTTTAACTGTCAATCAAAGATGTACATTTCCCCAAAGAACTTTTGTCCTTTTTATGACGGATTTAAAGAAGCACATTGAAATGATTGAGCTCCTTTCATTTGTGATTTCAGTCGGACAAAGTGTCTTTATTCTGAAACACAAAAGCTTATGAATGATTAGTCGGAGCTTTTGTAATGGTTTTTTGTTTTTGATCCCCTCTGCAGTGATTACCTGACAGCGTCTTTACATTTGGTCGGGGCTTCATGCTACGTGTGATGTAACTTGTAGGGTTTTGTGTTGAGTCACAGTGTGTGGAGTCTGCGCTCTTAAGTACATGGTAGATTAAAAAAGTGGAGGAGAGGGGGGGATAATCTCACAATCCTGTGTCGCTGGGAGCTTTTCTCAAATGATTCAGAAATAAAGTTATTGTATTGAATTTGGGATTTCAGCACAATAAATCAGCATTATTGTGAAGAGGCTGAAGAAAATGCAGTAGGGCTCCTTCAGCAGGGTTTCGATGACTCAAGAAGGGAGGCAGTAATTAGAGACGGTGCGTTCGAGGACAGGAAGTAACGCCAACGTGACAGAATAATAGAAACATTTCAAAATAAAAGCTTCAACACAACTGCAAAAATCTCTCGATGAAAGTTAAAGCATGAAAGCATTTGGTTTGGCCCTTCCCGGCCACCGTAAAACCAGGAAGTGACTGTTCGAGGACAGGAAGTAACACCAACAGTGACAGAATAATAATAATAATAATAGACAGAATAAAAATAAAAATAAAAGCTTCACCAGAGTAGAGTAGGCATGAAAATGAATATTTACATTCACACTTAGGTTAGCTAATGGTAACTTTGCGCAAAGTTAGTTTGTAACAAGTCTATAAATGCAACTATTTATATATAATATAATATATAATTTATTATTATTTATTAATTTTTACATTTATGTTGTGGTTTTTGCATTTTTTTGCCTTCCCGGCCACCATAAAACCAGGAAGTGACTGTTTGAGGACAGGAAGTAACACCAACCGTGACAGAATAATAGAAACATTTCAAAATAAAAGCCTCGACACAACTGCTAAAACTCCTCGGTGAAAGTTAAAGCATGAAAATTAATATTTACATTCACACTTAGGTTGGCTAGTCATTATAACGTGTCTGTACAGTCCGCTCAGCAGGAAGTGACACGTCTATCTCAGATACAGCTCCGTTCGCTGCCCATCATCTTTATACCCCCCACTCCATCCACCCGAGTTGGCCTTTTTCAGAAATTCCATGTAATGTCAAAATATCCCACCAGCTGTTCATTCATTAATTTAATTTTATACCATTTTGAGAATGTATCCACTAATCTGTTCATTTCTTCACTCATTCATTCATGTCTGTCAATTCATGCTGCTTCTGTGTGTAGTTATGTCTATCTATTCATTTATTCATTATTCCATTCATTCATTCAGTTTTATATGAATCATTTAGACACATTTGTTTAATCATTATCTGTCCCTTCATCTATTTATCCATCCATCCATTCATTCATTCATTCATCCATCCATCCATCCATCCATCCATTTATTCATTCATCCATCCATCCATCCAGATATCTATCCATTCATCCATTTCTAGCCTAGATTTGAAAACATGTATTCATTTATTCATGTGTGTTTTCCATTTAGTCATCCTTTCAATCATTTTCTCCCGAGTTGTTCTACATGTACACAGACACTGGTCTCAGCAGTGTAAATCACAGGAACATGGGTACACGGGTATGTAAACACAGGCTTTCAGAGCAATCTGATTACAATGGCACTTGTAAAGCCGTTCTTCATTTCCTCGTTTTGGTACCCCCCCCCCCCCCCCCCTCGTGTTCTCATGGGAGCGCACAAAACGCTCTTATGTCTTTACTGGCATTCAGAGTACGTCTCTGAAAAGGGAGGCAGGGAGTTTATGTGGCAGAAAGAGAGAGAGAGAGAGAGAGAGAGAGAGAGAAGAGAGACAAAGATGGAGACACGCATTCCCTTAGTTAACCCTGTGTTAACCCCTTCTTGTACCAAAGAAGAAGGAAGCATCTGTTATCCTCTCTGCCTCTTCAGGCGTGCATCCACCCGTGATGAACATTAGTGCCTCGACTAGAGGAGGAGGAGTGGGGGGTGTTGGAGGTGGAGGTGGAGGCCATTAATGTTTACATCCAATCTCACTGTTGTCAAGGGTGGGTGCGTTCTGAGCAGTCATACGGTTAGTGAGAGAAGACTTCCCTTACAAGGTCCTCTTGCAGTCATTGAGATTTCTCAATGACTGCAATGTGTCCCACAACTGCAAAATGTGGTGCAATGCATTATGGGAAACATTTCTACGTCGGCCTCGCGGCTTCTACTGATGCCACAGCTAGTTGTAGCGCCCGAGTTCCTGGTTACGGCTGTGAAGTTGAACATTTCAACATGGTCGTCCATAGGGGGCGGCTCCTTTTTGGTGCAAACTCTCAAGTGGCCAGTCAATGAACTGCAGATTATTTGGCGCCAATATGTTGGTCACAATTAGTAACTATGATAATTTCATTAGTGCCTTGCACAACCTTAGGATCATGGCCGCACACCAAAACCCAAGGGCTGCATCAGGGACATGGAGGTACCCTTCGGTACTGGAGTGTTAGCTTTGGGATGTTGCCGAAGTGTGGAAGGTTGCTGCTGAAAGTCCTCCAAACAAGCCCTACTTGTTAGCCTAACATGCTAACTTAGGTCTTTAGCATCTCTTCGTTTCCAAAAGCGGTCCTAGGCCTAGCTTGGACATTTCAAATCCAAAAGCGGTCCTAGGCCTAGCTTGGACACTTCAAAAACTTCTCTTGGTCTCCTCGATAGCTGTCTTGGACTTCAAATGACATTAGAACCCCTCCCGAACTGCGAGTAGCTATGACAAGCATACAGTGGAAGAGTCCAAGCATTATAAGGCGATGTGGTTTATAAACCCACTCTAAAATATAGATTTCATATGTCTGTGGGTGTGCATATTTATCTATGTGTGTGTGAGACCAGCATGAGCAGATGTAGAGGTTCACGCTCAGTCAGGTTACACTAACATGGCACCGGGCCCGTGTTTGTGCAGCTTGTTCTCCCCAGCGAGCAGCTTTAATGTGCAAACAGGCCACCGCTGCCACATTATGAGCCTGTCGAGACCTCTTTGCTGATTAGTGAAAGCTATGGTGGAGATATGGTAACCACAAACGAGCCAGGCTGTAATACCTGATAATGTGGTTAGAAGACTCCACTACCCAAGATGCACTGCACTAGTCATATTAGTTTGATTTAGCTTGATAAAGGGATGTTGTATGTGCTACATGTTAGCATATGCTATACTTGACAATCTTATTAGCTTCAAGGTTAAGTAAAAGGCCTTAGCTAGTAAGCCTATGCTATGCTATGCCCTGCCAGCTTTGTTTGTCGTCGTTCTGGAGGGTGCAAAACAAATATAATTTTGTAGTTTTGTAGATTTTCTACCCGTCAACAAAGCGGTCCAATAGAAAGCTACAGGAAAGATTTAAATGGCTCACAGTGAAGCAGTGGAACTTATTTGATATCCATAATGACATTTCTCTTATCAAATATCAATTTTCTGTGAACATGCCAATTCTTTTACTGGAATGTAATTTAGAATTTTAGTTTTTTTTAATGCCCTTCGGTCCTCAGGTACCCTCATGTGGGCGGGAAATGGTACTACACCTACTGACATTTCTTGCATCACGTTCGTGCCTGAATGTCTGCGATGTTTTTGTGATGCATTGTGGGATACAATGGTTGTAGCTACACAATAATAAATAATGAAGTGGATTTCATATATAGGTGATACCAACCTGCAGTACTGCTTGGGGCCAGAAGGTGGTGGTAGAGTAGTAGAAGCAAATAGTATGTTAAGGCCTTCTACCTGTTGCCACTAGGTGGCGTTTGTTAAATTTAATTTCTTTTGTCAATTGTTCTTTTTTTTCAAAAGGGCAGACTTTTTTTTTTTTGGTGCAAACCAGGACCTGGGAATGACTCTAGGGGGCGCTGCTGAACCATTATGCAATAGCAAAATGTATTTATTTATTTTTTTAAGGTAAATTAAATTAAAAAATTTGTTTTAGAAAAATTATGTATATCTAAAAAAATAATTTGTTGATTTAGCATATGTCGGGTTTTATATATATATATATATATATATATATATATATATATATATATATATATATAATCCCCCCTATATATATATATATATATATATATATATATATATATATATATATACAGAAGATTTTTGTTTAATTTTAGAAATTATAAAAATGTAATTTTTAGATTTTTTGAGAGACACACACACAGCACTCCAACTTTTTTGCCTGATTTTTTAATTTTAATTTTTTTAAATGTTTCCACTTTTTCTACTTTCTCCTCAACACCAGGGACTGACACAAAAAGACAAGACGCAGATTTCAGCAGTAAAGGTGGCAGTGATACAGGTATTTTTTTATTTTTAACTCTTTAATCCCCCCTTCTCTTTTTGACACTTGTGCATGACAGCAGAGAAATTTTTTTGTATTTTTTTGGTTAAATCAACTGCATTTGACTCCTCTTTTTTTCTTCTTCCTGTCTTTTTTGGGAGAGTCTTGACAGACAGCTACAACCTGCAACCTACAATAGCTCATATGCAGGTGGCCATGTTGAAAAAAAAAGACACCATCTTGGAACCACAGTCTGCAGTAGAGGTCAAGAGGTTCACTTCCACATTTAGCTTGTAGCTGCTTGCAGCTAACTAATTAAAACATGAGCAGGTTGGTATGCTAAAAACTAGCTAGCTAGCTGTTTCTGTAAAAAATATAGTAAATTAAATTGAGACGTTTGCTTAATGCTACGTTAACAGGAAGAAGGTGGAGTTTGCAACATATACCTTAAGCAGCCACCAGGGGGCGATAGAGCTAACTTTTAGCATGATGTCATGTCAGTAACATGTCTGTCCAAGTATTTCTAGACCCACGAAATGATCCCGCAAACCTATTTTCCTGTTGCCACGGCAACGAGAAATGACGTAACATAATGCGAGATTTCCTGTAATATACTGTAGTTGTCATCAACAAAGCCTCAACAGCTGATCAAAAGTCGTTCTGGGGGGTGTATATATGTATATATAATTTTGTAAGTTTGTAGATTTTCTACCCGTCAAAGTGCATCAAATTTGGAGTTTGGAGTTTATAACATATACCTCAAGCAGCCACCAGGGGTGATAGAGCTATCGTGTTTAGCCTTACTTTTAGCATGATTTCATGTCATTGATCTTAATATACAGTCACATGTATGTTCTAATATGTAGAACATAGTATTTCTAGGCCCTATTTTCCTGTTGCCTCAGAAAATGTGTTTAAATGACGTCGGGATGCAACAGACGAGGTTTTCCCGAAGCTAACCGAGCTAAATGTCAAAACACAAACCAGCAGCGATGCTAACCTTCGTGCTGCTCGTCATTTGCTGGCGGTATTGCAAGTTACAGTTGTTTGTCAATAGTCTTGGTTCCCCCCCCACCCTTTCTTTTCTTCTTCCACTGCTCGGTAAAGCATGAGCACTAAAAACCCGTGTTGTTTTGACTCTTGAAAATTTATTGCTTGGCGTTTTTCAGGGGGAAAATAAAGATAAAAATATAATAAAGAAATATAATAAACATCAAAAAAATATTATTATTGAATGCTGATAGTGTTGATTGAATATTTCTCTAGTGTTATTAATTAGCTCCATGTCCTCAAAATGAACACTCAGACTTTGTAAAGCTGTTTACTGCAGTCGATAGTCGATATGTTTTTATTGAATTATATTTCCATCACCAGAATGCCTAACAGGTTAATGGGGTCAAACCACTTCAATTGCAACTTCACTTCACACACATTTGATGATAATTAATGCATTTTTGTGCAACGAGCAGTCACGTGACAAAAAATCAGGAAGTTTTAGTGCGAAAAAATGTGTTTTAAAAAAACCTCAAAGGGGTTTTCTGTGACCTAGAAATGATAAAATCATATTTTTATTTTTTTAAGGAGACTGTAATTATTTCATTCATGTTTTATTCAGCTTTCATTTCCTCTGGGGTTATATCACACTGCTAAGGAAACAAGTAGTAAAGGCCAGATCATTGGGAAACGGTTTTTTTGTGTTGTTAAAATAGATTAAAAAGCATGCAGCAGGTGGCCGGTAAGGGTTAAAAAATTGTAGTTTGAGTTTGTCTAGTTTTCTTGTATCTTTTATTGCTTCCTACCCAGGATGTTATTGTTTCATCTTGTTCTTAAGAATTAAGTGTAGTTTACTGAACAAATATAAATATATTATTTTTGTTGATTAGTTTTTATTCAATGATTTATTTTGAAGTTAAGACCATAATACTACCACCACTGTGCTTCATAATTTAATTTAATTTAATTTAATTTAATTTAATTTAATATTACCACCACCATGCTTATTTTAGGTTATAATAATAATAATAATAATAATTTTATAAAATATAAGTATTTGATGTCATTAATTAAATTTTCTACATTTAAAAATGTTGCTTCCAAGTTATTTTATTTTATTTTATCTTAGAATAAATGAATAAAATGATAAATTAATATTTAATAATTAATAATAATATGTAATCATTTATTCATACTACATACATAATACTAACACCACCGTGCTATTTAATTCAATTTAATTTAATTTAACCATAATACTACCACCACCATGCTTATTTTAGGGTATGTTTTTTTGTTAATGTATGGATAAAAAAATATTATTATTATTTTATTATTTTTTATACTATTTTATTTAACCATAATACTACCACCACCATGCTTTATAATTTTATTTTATTTTATTTTATTTTTAAAACACAATATTCACTGCTAGGTGTCCATGACAACGACAACAGGTTGCTTCACGGCCTTCGGCTTCGCCTGTGTTTTCAGGAAGATGGATGCGCTCTGACTCTTTGAACATCTGCAGTGGAAATTAATTACTCCTGTAGCTCCCCTGTGGTTTCACCTATACCTCATCTCTGCTGCAGAGACCTCAAAACACTGCAGAGCGCTTCCTCAGGATTAACCCTTTGAGTCAAACACACCTTTAATTCTCATTTTTCCATGATAGTGTTCTTTTACACTAGAATATATTTTTTATGATGTTACTGTCATTTCTTCATGCTTTAGAACACATATTAAGAGGTGCACATCTTTTTTTGGTGACTTCTATTACAAGTATTAAGGTAACCTTTAAGTGAGACCCAAGGCCCATTTTGACCAATCAGATCGACCGAAAGTTGGCAGACATCTTTGGAAGCTAGCAGGTAGTCTTTGTAGTATATGTGCAGGGTTAGCATAGCTTAGCAACATGGCTACATCCTAGCTACCTACCTGCTCGGTGGTGTTTTTTTAGTCTCTTAGCAACATGACATCTAGATTTTGTGACACAGCCATTCCATCCACTGGCGTCCATTTCGGTTTCTTGCTAGCCCCACCGCCTCATCCCACATCCTGTTCTAATCTGAACTTGACCTTGACCTCGACACCCATGCTGGGTAATGTATAGCAAAAATGCTAACATTAGCATGCTAACATTGCTAGTTTTTTGTATCTATGTATTCGGACGGTTGGTTTTAGCAGCTCTCTCTCATACTGGTTTGTGTTTGGCCCGAGTGGAGCATTATAGAACCGGACGCTGTGAGTGGAAACGCTTAACTCTCCATTTGTATTTTTTCCAGTTAAAAGCAATGCCTCCCCCCAATGCCAACCCCCCACCCCCTCCACCCCCACACTCCTCGTACACCCATATAAAGATGAGTAATGTGCACGATGCACAGCAGTCTGCGGGGGGAATATATCACCCCCCCCCCCAAGTGGGCAGTGATGAAGTGGGCAAGACTAAACTTGCCGCATAAAGAAAAGAACATATATATATAAAGAGAGAGCAGGCAGCTTTCCATGATGCACACCACAGCCTACAGCAACTGGAAAACAATAACAAAAGACCAATTAAAGCTGCAAGCAGCATTGCGGGCCCTCGCGCACCTTGCGATCCGCGGGGCTATCGCTGTCTTCTCTCCTATGCTCTCGTCTCCTATACTCTCCTGTCCTATGCTCTCCTCCTCTCATTTCCACAGATATACAACGAACACATGTTTACAACCAAACTTTCCTGCTACCAGTAGGTGGCGCTATGACCGTATCATCCTATTAGCATATATATCTGTTCAGACTCGGGTCCATAGCAGTACTGTAAGATTTTGTCCACATTGCATAAAGTATATGGGTAGTACTGCATAAAACACAGCGAGTTCCTTTGTAATGGCGAATGGTCAACTTTGAGGCCACTCCCCCGCCACACGGTAATACTTTTGAAAGAGTGTTGGAATGCATCTATTCCCTATGGTGTCCTGAGTGGACACAGTGGATTTCAGCTCAATTGCATGAAGTATGTGAGGCGTGAAAAGTTTTGAAGCAGGGTCACAAATAGGCAAAAAATGGCCACAAAAGTCAAAATGGCAGACTTCCTGTTGGGTTTGGATGGGGGGTCCAAGAGACTTTTTTGTGCGTCTTGGGGTGATACACATGTGTGTTAATTTTCATGATCCTGTGTCAAACTGGCCAGCGGGGCTACGCGTTAGGGCAAAAAATACAGGGAGTTCCTTTGTAATGGCGAATGGTCAACTTTAAGGCCACGCCCCCACCACACCGTCAGACTTTTGTAAGAGTTTTGGAATGCGTCTACTCTCTATGGTGTCCTGAGTGGACACAGTGATTTTCAGCTTGATTGGATCAAGTATGCGAGGCATGAAAAATTTTGTAGCAGGGTCACAAATCGCCAAAAATTAACAGAAATTTCAAAATCGCGGACTTCCTGTTGGGTTTGGAGGGGGGGTCCAAGAGACTTTTTTGTGCATCTTGGGGTGATACACATGTGTGCCAATTTTCATGACCCTACTCAAAACAGGCCAGGGGGGCAGGCGGAAAAACCTATGAAAACACAACATTTTGTGTAGCCAGTAGGTGGCGCTCTGTCAAAGCCTCAATATTGTTGCATAGATGTGTTTAGGGTCAGACTCTGATCATACATGTGACATTTCGTACAGATCGGACAGAAAACGAATAAGTTATAGCGACTTCCTGTTTCCTCTGAAATGGTCAAACTTTGAGGCCACGCCCCGGCCACACCGTCAGACTTTTGTAAGCGTTTTGGAATGCGTCTCTTCCCTATGGTGTCCTGAGTGGACACGGTGACTTTCAGCTCAATCCGATGAAGTATGCGAGGCGTGAAAAGTTTTGCAGCAGGATCACACATCGCCAAAAATGGCAACAAACTTTCAAATGGCGGACTTCCTGTTGGGTTTGGAGGGGGGGTCCAAGAGACTTTTTTGTGCGTCTTGAGGTGATACATATGTGTGCCAATTTTCATAATCCTGTGTCAAACCGACCAGAGGGGCTACGCGTTGGGGGCGCTATAGAGCAATTTTTCTATGTACATTTTCAAAGTCAGCAAATTTCAAACTTTTTCGGGCGAATGAATTTTTCTACCAAGTTTGGTGAGTTTTTGGGCATGTTAAGGCCCCCAAAAATGCGATCTCAGGGGGGAAAAAAAAAAAAATTAAAGCTGCAAGCAGCATTGCGGGCCCTCGCGCACCTTGCGATCCGTGGGGTCATCGCAGTCTTCTCTCCTATGCTCTCATCTCCTATAATCTCCTGTCCTATGCTCTCCTCCTCTCATTTCCACAGATATACAACGAACACGTTTACAACCAATCTTTCCTGTTAGCAGTAGGTGGCGCTATGACCATATCATCCTATTAGCATATATATCTGTTCAGACTCGGGTCCATAGCAGTATTGTAAAATGTTGTCCACATTGCATAAAGTATATGGGTAGTACTGCATAAAACACAGCGAGTTCCTTTGTAATGGCGAATGGTCAACTTTGAGGCCACTCCCCCACCACACGGTAATACTTTTGAAAGAGTTTTGGAATGCGTCTATTCCCTATGGTGTCCTGAGTGGACACAGTGAATTTCAGCTCAATTGTATGAAGTATGTGAGGCGTGAAAAGTTTTGAAGCAGGGTCACAAATAGGCAAAAAAATGGCCACAAAAGTCAAAATGGCGGACTTCCTGTTGGGTTTGGAGGGGGGGTCCAAGAGACTTTTTTGTGCGTCTTGGGGTGATACACATGTGTGCTAATTTTCATGATCCTGTGTCAAACTGGCCAGCGGGGCTACGTGTTAGGGCAAAAAATACAGGGAGTTCCTTTGTAATGGCGAATGGTCAACTTTGAGGCCACGCCCCCACCACACTGTAAGACTTTTGTAAGAGTTTTGGAATGCGTCTATTCCCTATGGTGTCCTGAGTGGACACAGTGAGTTTTAGCTCATTTGGATGAAGTATGCGAGGCGTGAAAAGTTTTGCAGCAGGGTCACAAATTAACAGAAATTTCAAAATGGCGGACTTCCTGGTGGGTTTGGAGGGGGGGTCCAAGAGACTTTTTTGTGCATCCTGGGGTGATACACATGTGTGCCAATTTTCGTGACCCTACTCAAAACAGGCCACAGGGGCAGGCAGAAAAACCTATGAAAACACAACATTTTGTGTAGCCAGTAGGTGGCGCTCTGTCAAAGCCTCAATATTGTTGTATAGATGTGTTTAGGGTCAGACTCTGATCATACATGTGACATTTCGTACAGATCGGACAGAAAACGAAGAAAAACGCGTTGGGGGCGCTATAGAGCCATTTTTATATGTGCATTTCAAAAGTCAGCAAATTTGAAAATTTTTCGGGCGAATGAATTTTTCTACCAAGTTTGGTGAGTTTTTGGGCATGTTAAGGCCTCCAAAAATGCGATCTCGGAGGGGAAAAAAACAAAAAAAAAAAAAAAAAAAATAATAATCCTAAGGGTTTCAATAGGGCTCTTGCACCATTCGGTGCTCGGGCCCTAATAATAATCCTAAGGGTTTCAATAGGGCTCTTGCACCATTCGGTGCTCGGGCCCTAATAATCCTAAGGGTTTCAATAGGGGTCTTGCACCATTCGGTGCTCGGGCCCTAAAAAAAAAAATCCTAAGGGTTTCAATAGGGCTCTTGCACCATTCGGTGCTCAGGCCCTAATGAAAAATAATAATCCTAAGGGTTTCAATAGGGCTCTTGCACCATTCGGTGCTCGGGCCCTAATAATAATCCTAAGGGTTTCAATAGGGCTCTTGCACCATTCGTAGCTCGGGCCCTAATAATAATTCCTAAGGTTTCAATAGGGCTCTTGCACCATTCGGTGGGCTGCTACCGCGAGGCCGCGCCGGAAGCTAAGTGGGAATGTGATCATTCCCACTTAATTAATTAAAAGGAACCATCCATTAGTCAGTTTATGCTAGCTATGTTAACAAGTTTGATGGCTAGATTGGGATTGGCACATTCCACTGGTTTGTGTTTGGCCCCCCAGGGGGGCAAGTGGAGCGTAATTGAAACAGGAAGTAGGGGTGCTGTCAGTGGTAGTGGTTAACCGCCATTTGTATTTGGTGGGCCCAAAGAGTCAGCTGTGTAAATCTTTTTTATGCTAGCTATGCTAAAGGTTTTGGACTTGCTACATCTGCAAAGGAGACATATCGGACCGGTATTATGTGATCATTCCCACTTACTTATTTTAAAAGGAACCATCCATTAGTCAGGTTATGCTAGCTATGCTAACAAGTTAGATGGCTAGATTGGGATTGGTTGTTAGCAAAATCACTGTCTAGCAAGCCACTCAGTTGGTGTCATTATCTATTATCCATTAGCACATGGTATTCTTGTTAGCCGCTACCTGCTAGCTTTTTTTCGTACAGTGGCATTTGTGTTGCCTTTAACCGTTAGCATACCATTATATGTATGTGCTTCATTTATGCTGCTTTACATGTAACACGGAAGTTTACGTTGTTAGCAAAATTACTGTCTTCTCAAGCCACTCAGTTGGTGTCATTAGCATTAGCCTTTAGCATATGGCATATGGCATATATATAGCATATTCTTGTTAGCCGCTAGCTTTTTTTTCTTACAAGGAAGTTTTTTTACCACACCATGGTCCAGTCTGACCTTTAACAGTGTAGTCCAGTCAGTTAGCTGTTAGGTGCTAGCTGCTATGGGCTTGTTTTAGCATGTATTTCAGTCAAATAGTAGTATTTGTGTTAGCCGCTATCTGTTAGCATACCATTACACGTAACACAGAATTTTAAATAAGCATAATCACTTATGCCAGTCAGTTGGTGTTATTAGCATTAGCCTTTAGCATATGGTATTCTTGTTAACCTTTAGCTACTAGCTTTTTCTACCATGAAGTTTAATTAATTTACCACATCATAGTCCAGTCTGCCCTTTTACAATGTAGTCCAGTCAGTTAGATGCTAGCTGCTAACCTTTAGCATAATATATTCTAGTTTGCCACTAGCTGAAGAAGTCATTTCGGCACATCCTTAGAAATGACTTAATGTTGTCCAATTAGGGAAAACTACAACCTAATCGCCAAAAATGTTTTTAGCTATTTTTTATGCTAGCTATGCTAAGAATCTGATAGATAGCCCAGACCTTGGTATTAGGGCTTGGGATGGCGTTGATAGCCCCCACCTAGCTTAATCACAACTGGAAAGCTTCATAAACAATGTGCTCATGTGGTCTAATTGCCATGTTCCAGGTACATTATCATAGAGAACAAATGAGAGGGGCGGAAGGGCAGGCAGATGTAGGAATTACGAGGGGTTAAAGACATGAAATTCTCATCAGCCTCGCATGAAGAATGTCACAATCTCTCTTGTGTTGTGAAAATGGCCTCTGTGAAATTAAAGGGAAAAAAGGTCAAAGTCTGCGGTGCTGACACTGAATGAGTGTTTGCTAAAAAGGTGGCTTAGTCATACATCTTCAAAAACAAAGGCCCAATCACCCAGAATACACTGCAGTGAGTAGTGCAGTCAAATGGTGGGATTAGCCCTAGCTGCTAGCTGCAAGTTAGCTAGTTTGCATTCACTTTGCTTATACTTCATTTATTTAGCAAATGTGTTTCACATTTTAGTCCAGTCAATTGCTAGCATTCATGTTAGCTGCTAGCTGCTACTTTGCTACTTTGTATGTGCTTCACTTTGACAGCTTTTTCAGCAACAATCAACCCCATGCCTGTAGTCAAATGGTGGCATTTGTGTAAGCCGCTAACTGTTAGCTGGTTTGCTATGTTATTATATGTACGTACTTCATTTATGCTGCTTTACATGTAATCAACAGAAGTTTAAGTTGTTAGCAAAATCACTGTCTAGTCAAGAAAACTGAGTTGGTGTTATTGGCATTAGCCTTTAGCATATGGTATTCTTGATAGCCGCTAGCTCTTAGCTGCAGCTTCTTTTTTACATGGAAGTTTAATTAGTTGTGGGTTAATTAGCTGTCATTTAGCCATTTAGCATGTATTTCAGTCAATTGGTGGTATTAGCATTAGCCGCTATCTGCTCCGTGGGTGTTTTCACACATGTTCCTGAAAATCTGACAGCTAATAGTCGGTAAAAACAAAGGTGACTGGACACGTTTTCTTTTCCTTCCCGACAGATATCCACGACGAGAACGGGCTAAAGCCGGTCATGGTTTACATCCATGGCGGCTCCTACGTGGAAGGAACGGGTAACATGATCGACGGCAGCATCCTCGCCAGCTACGGAAACGTCATAGTCATCACTATCAACTACCGCCTCGGAATTCTGGGTGAGTCCAAAAATGCTGAGTCATTGATCTGAGTTTGTCTATAGGGCTGAATCGCCCGTGACCCAACTTGAGGTCATACCGAAGTTTGATTCACGAAAACGCATATGGGTTAAGTTAAGTGTCTTGCCGAAGGACACAGTCAGATGTCCCCCCAAGTGGACCAAAGGGGGGTTGATTTCGGAGGGTCTTAGGGTCCAGATGAAGGTGTTCTCTAGTAGGAAGGGGTATGTTGGTAGTTCCAACATGAGTCCCAGGTTTTGTTTGCAGCTTTATGTGCTCCCTATTTCTCCCTACTAACCCCCACCCGCTCCCACCGCCGCTCCTCTCCTCTCTGTTGCACTACGCTCCGCTTACCATTTGTTATAAGGCCGAGCTGTCTGCACCAGTCGCTATATTTAGTCGCCCGAGAGAGAGCCCGGGGGGGGGGGGGGGGTTCTTCTTCTTCTGTGGTTTACTTCCCTGCAATCAGAACCAGATTTACCTCCTAAGCCAAACGATGTAAGGTCAATCTTGTAATTATTAGGGCCCGAGCACCGAAAGGTGCAAGAGCCCTATTGAAATGCAAGCGTTTATTATTAGGGCCCGAGCACCGAGTGGTGCGAAGGCCCTATTGTAATTGCTGTGTTTATTATTATTATTAGGGCCCGAGCACCGAGTGGTGTGAAGGCCCTATTGTAATTGTAATGTTTTTTATTAGGGCCCGAGCACCGAGTGGTGTGAAGGCCCTATTGTAATTGCTGTGTTTATTATTAGGGCCCGAGCACCGAGTGGTGCGAAGGCCCTATTGTAATTGTAATGTTTTTTATTAGGGCCCGAGCACCGAGTGGTGCGAAGGCCCTATTGTAATTGTAGTGTTTATTATTAGGGCCCGAGCACCGAATGGAATTGCTTGATACGGCTGAAAATTGGTTTAAGAGCTTAGGGACCAAAAGTTATCAAAAATGCAGCACTTCGTCATACGGTCTGGCTGTGGCGCCACCACGCCACCAAGTTGCCACCCTTCGCCAACGCACAGGAAATAGATGTGTTTGTGGCTGTATCTCCCACATACTTCATCCAATGTAAATGAAAAAAATCAGGCACGCTGAGCCTGTCATTCTGAACAGATTGATGTGCTAATGACCTGAAACTCTCATAGCGCCACCTACTGGCGGTATGAATTGTGTTCAGGCTGATTATCCATGTTCCACACCTCGTATTTGAACGAACTCCTCCTAGGGAAATACTCTGACGGACCTGGGATTTTGTCACCTGGTTCTGAAGACATGGCTGAGCAAAAGTTATCAAAAACGCAGCTCGATGTTACACCGTGTGGGCCCGGCATCGCCACAAAGGTGACCCTTCGCCACCATAGAGAAAGCTTCTGTGTTTCTTGATTTGTTCATCCTACCTGCCTCTTACTCTATCATGACATCAGCCCCTGTGCACCTTTTCATATCACCTCATCGTCATATGTGGGCGTGGCCACATGGCTCAGCAGCGCCCCCTGGAATGAGATCTGCTTCCCCATTTCACCTACAGACACAAAAATTGGTACGCATATGTATCACCTCTACACAAGAAAAAAAGTCTATTGGTGGTACCCTCTAAAACGCACAGGAAGTCCGCCATTTTGACAAAACTGCGCCATTTTGCAATTTTCACTCCCCGCACTTTTACGAACTCCTCCTAGAGGATTTCTCCAATCCACCTGAAACTTGGTCTGGTTACTTTTAAGGCATTGGGACCAAAAGTTATCAAAAACGCAGCACTTCGTCACACGGTCTGGCCGTTGCGCCGCCACAAAGTTGACCCTTCGCCAACGCACAGGAAATTGATGTATTTTTGGCTGTATCTCCCGCATACTTCATCCTATGTGGATGTGATTTTACAGTCATGCTGAACATCGGACACTGCACAGATTGACATGCTGATGTGCTACGGTCACTGCGCCACCTACTGGCCGGAGGACCTGCCTTTTGTACATGTGTGTTTTGCTGTACTCTTCTGCCCTGCAGACCACAGCTCGTGCCGGTACAGCTGGGAGAGAGGTCGTGGGACGATAGGGGAGGCGGCTGCTGGTCCTGCGAACCGCAAGGGCTGCGAGGGCCTGTCATCGCTGCTTGCAGCTTTAATTATTATTGTTCCCTATTTATATGTCATTGGGCGCAATTTTGACCCCCTGAACTTGTTCGAAAACTCACCAAATTTGACAGACTGCCCCAGCTCGCGAAAAATGGCGATCTGAATCTGTCGCGAGGACTGCGACATGCAAAATGGCTCTACAGGGCCCCCTGGAATTTGACAATATTCAGCGTAACAGCTACGACCACAACAAAATTAGTATGCTGATATATCGCCTCACACCATGAAACATGGCTTTGGAAAAAAATTCCATCCCCTACAGGGCGTTGGACATCTTGGAAAAACCACGCCACATTCCAATTTGCAGACCCTGCACTTGCGCGAACTCCTCCTAGGGGCCTTGCTTGACACGGCTGCAAATTGGTGCGCTCGCCCTTCAGGGGTCAGGGACCAAAAGTTATCAAAAACGCAGCACTTTGTCACACGGTCTGGCTGTGGCGCCACCACGAAGTTCACACTTCGCCAACGCACAGTAAATAGATGTATTTGTGGCTGTATCTCCCACATGCTTCATCCTATGTGGATGAAAACAATTCAGGCATGCTGAGCCTGTCGTTCTGAACAGATTGATATGCTAATGACCACAAACTCTCATAGCGCCACCTACTGGCAGTATGAATTGTGTTCAGGCTGATTATCCATGTTCCACACCTCGTATTTGAACGAACTCCTCCTAGGGAAATACTCTGACGGACCTGGGATTTTGTCACCTGGTTCTGAAGACATGGCTGAGCAAAAGTTATCAAAAACGCAGCTCGATGTTACACCGTGTGGGCCCGGCATCGCCACAAAGGTGACCCTTCGCCACCATAGAGAAAGCTTCTGTGTTTCTTGATTTGTTCATCCTACCTGCCTCTTACTCTATCATGACATCAGCCCCTGTGCACCTTTTCATATCACCTCATCGTCATATGTGGGCGTGGCCACATGGCTCAGCAGCGCCCCCTGGAATGAGATCTGCTTCCCCGTTTCACCTACAGACACGAAAATTGGTACGCATATGTATCACCTCTACACAAGAAAAAAAGTCCTATGGTGGTACCCTCTAAAACGCACAGGAAGTCCGCCATTTTGACAAAACTGCGCCATTTTGCATTTTTCACTCCCCGCACTTTTACGAACTCCTCCTAGAGGATTTCTCCAATCCACCTGAAACTTGGTCTGGTTCCTCTTAAGGCATTAGGGACCAAAAGTTATCAAAAACGCAGCACTTCGTCACACAGTCTGGCCGTGGTGCTGCCACAAAGTTGACCCTTCGCCAGCTCACAGGAAATACATGTAGTTTTGGCTGTGTCTCCCACATACTTCATCCTGTGTGGATGAAACCTTACAATCATGCTGAACATCAGACACTGCACAGATTGCCATGCTGACAGGCTACAGTCACTGCGCCACCTACTGGCTAGAGGACCTGTCTTTTGTACACGTGTGTTTTGCTGTACTCTTCTGTCCTGCAGACCACAGCTCCTGCTGGCACTGGGGGGAGAGAGTTCGTGGGACCATATGGGGAGGCGGCGGCTGCTGGTCCAGCGGACTGCAAGGGCTGCGAGGGCCCGTCATCGCTGCTTGCAGCTTTAATTTGTATTGTGCTCTGTATAGAGTCGGAAGTGCGACCAAGGTTTTTGAAGGTTTTGTCGCTACATGGTCCTTTGTGAAAAGGGGGTTGCCAAAACAACCAGGCACAGTGTCTTCCCACGGAGCCATCACTCAGACAAACACTTAAACCTGCCATAAAGTGTTACTTCCTCCAACTCCACTCACTGAAGATGCTATTTCTTTACAATTTACAGCACCTAGCCATGAAGCTAAAGTCTTTATTAATCATTTGTATTGTTTTAAATGGCAATTTGTAGCATTGGTGATGCTAACGTGAGTTCAATTAGCTACAGCCTAATTTTAAACTAATTATGGTATACCAAAGCGGTTTAGCTAAGCTCCAAAGCTGGCTAAGCTAGGTAATGTTACCGTTAGCATGATGCTACCCAGCAGGGCCAACCTGGCACTTAATTAGCAAGTTACTGTATTAGCTGATGTCACATACTAGACAAATCCGTTTAGCTAAGTTGCATTGTTAGCACAACACTGTCATATAAGGGCAAATGTGGCACTAAAGTAGCTCATTTGCTAATATTATTTGATATGAATGATATTTTCATTTATTTTTCACATATTTGTTTATTTTTAAATAATTTTATTAGTAAATTGCCCATTTTTCTTTTGGTGTGCTGCATAGAAGTCAGTAATTATAATAAATTAAATTTAAAAACAAAATAGAAGCTCCATTGATTAGGTCAAACTTTTTGTTGTTGTAACATTTCTTCTTCACTTCCTGGTTCTTCCTGTTTCGAGCCCTCTTATTGGTCGATCATGGAGGTTATCTAAAAAGTATCCATTCTGTTCTGTTCTGGCCTCTTCTTGATGACTCCTCCATCTCTTACAAGAACACCCATAGCTGGGAGGAGGTCATTACCACTCCAAAACCCCCCCCTCCCCCACCAAACACACACACAAGCCCCTTGGGTTGTGAGAGAGAAGGGAAATGTGCCACCAACGCTGTCTCACGACAATGGTCAGCGGTAAGGCGATGTCTTGTGATTTTTGGATACAATAAATAAATAAATAGTAAAGTACGTAAAAACACAATCTGACTTTTCTGATCTTGTTGTCATGGTGACCAGTGTAGCATCACTGCGCCCGTGTCTCTCACTCCACTGCTGCTGTGTCTAACCAAACCCGGCTTTTAAAGGTCGTCCTGTCACAATCCTCAGCCTTCAATGTGAGTCCACACGGAGAGGCTGCTGTGTTACACACGCTGAAGGCAGCTCCTTTTCTTCCTCCTCCTCCTTTTCCTCTTCGTCCTCCTCTTCCTCCTCCTTTTCCTCGTCCTCGTCCTCCTTCTCCTCTTCCTCCTCCTCTTCCTCTTCCTCTTCATCCTCCTTGTCCTCCTCCTCCTCTTTGTCCCCCCCCCCCCCCCCCCCCCCGCTCTTCCTCCTCCTCTTCCTCATCTTCCTCCTCCTCTTCCTCCTCCTCTTCTTTGTCCTTGTCCTCCTCCTCCTCCTCCTCCTCCTCCTCCTCCTCCTCTTGAGGATTCAGGTGCCAAACTTGTGCAATGCTAACAAGATGGCAGCGTTGCACTCTCGTTGTTTTGGAGTCTCTTTGATGACAGATGATGCACATCATAATACACACACACAAACTAGCGCCCTGAGTAAATGCTATTACAGGCCGAGGACAGTGAAGTGCGCGTCGGTAATTGAATTTACGACGGTTACAGTTGGGCAGGGCGGCAGTTTCTGGATGATAATAAGAGGGATCAGTAAATAGCTCGTCCAAATGGACACACACACACAAAACAAAACAAAATCAGAGATGGCTAAGTGGAAGCAGAGTGAAAGTAAAGATAGCGCCTTTAGCTTCTAATCTCGACAGCCATGTGTGTCTGGTGGGTTGATTTCTTATTCTGGAGCTGGTGGCACGGCAGACATCAGCAGGCCCCTCTTTCCCTGCCTCCCCTTAGAGTGCATGAGTCACTTTCCTTGACCGAACCCCCCCCACTCCCCCTTCCAACATTTTACTTCAATCACAGCCTTCAAATGAAACATTTCACACAGATGCCTATATGCAATTTCCTGTGGCACTGCGGCGTAATGGCTCCATCTATTTTGAATGTCCTTGCAGCCAGCACATGCTGCAAGTTAAGTGTCTACTGTTAAAAAATATAATATCCAAATAATAATAATTATATATAATAATATAATTATCCAAATGTAAAAATTAATTTTAATTAAATAAATTAATAACCTTTTTTTTATTTATTATTACTCATAAATTTGCCCGATTTAATAGAATTTTTGTAATTACTTTAATTATTATTTGGTGTTTTTTTAGCCATAAATTTGCCCAATTTAATTGATTTTTTAAAAATTATTTATATTATTAATGTGTATTATTATTATATTACTATAAATTAGCCCAATTTCATTTTTTTTTTAATTTAATAGGACTAATAGGCAGAAAAAAAGTAGTTCCTACCTGCTATCATGCTGCTGCAGGCTTTATCCAGAGATCATAGCTGATAAGTCACTTTAACAATTTGTTTTCAAACTGCAGCGCTTATCACAGCTCCTGGTCCCTGGAATCTGAACAGCAGCTGATCTCAAAGCTAGTTTATGACTTTATGGCTCGACAGCTTTGTTCCTGATGACTGCAGTGAGTGTCGTGTGTCTCATACTCAGACTCTGAGTATATATATATATATATATATATATATATACCGTATTTTCACGACTATAAGGCGCACCTAAAAGTCTAAAATTTTCTCAAAAGTTGGCCGTGCGCCTTGTAATGCGGTGCGCCTTTTGTGTGGGTTGAGTACCAGACACGGGGACATGATACGTAAAGTACGTACACTGGCAGCAATTCACCAATCAGCTGAACACTACGTCATACGTACATTACGCACGCTAGCAGCGATGAACCAATCAGATGGATATTATGTCATACGTACCCTACGTACCCTGGCAGCAATTCACCAATCAGCTGAACGCTACGTCATACGTACACTATGCACGCTAGCAGCGATGAACCAATCAGATGGATATTACGTCATACGTACCCTTCGTACGCTGGCAGCAATTCACCAATCAGCTGAACGCTACGTCATATGTACCCTACGTACGCTGGCAGCAATTCACCAATCAGCTGAACGCTATGGTACAGCTCCCGGCACGTATATAACCGGCATGCTGCAAAATAATAACATCTTTTACTACTACTACAACTACAACTACGGACCCCTGACGATGGCACCAGTGAAGAGACTTGCTTACGACGCGCAATTCAAGCTGCAGGCGATCAGTTTTGCGGTTGCAAAGGGAAATAGAGCAGCTGCGAGGGAATTCGGCATCAATGAATCGATGGTACGTAAGTGGAGGAAGCAGGAAGACGAACTGCGGCAAGCAAAGAAAACAAAACTGAGTTTCCGTGGCAACAAAGCGAGGTGGCCACAGTTAGAAGACCGACTCGAGCAGTGGATTGTTGAGCAAAGAACTGCCGGGAGAAGCGTCTCTACTGTCACCATTCAACTGAAGGCAGCAACGATAGCACAGGACATGGATATCGAACATTTTAAAGGAGGTCTGTCTTGGTGCTTTCGTTTTATGAAAAGGCGTCATCTCTCGATCCGCACACGGACTACCGTGGCGCAGCAACTTCCAGCGGATTATAAAGAAAAGCTGGCCAGCTTTCGCGCCTACTGCAGTGGCAAGATTTCCGGTAAAAACATTCAGCCCAGCCACATCATTAACATGGATGAGGTCCCCCTCACTTTCGACATCCCCGTTAACCAAACTGTGGAGCGAACGGGGACCAGCACTGTATCGATACGGACCACGGGGCACGAGAAGTCAGCGTTCACTGTTGTTCTCGGTTGCCTTGGCAATGGACAAAAACTTCCGCCTATGGTGATTTTTAAGCGGAAGACGGTGCCTAAAGAACAGTTTCCAGCAGGAGTCGTCATTAAGGCAAATCAGAAGGGCTGGATGGACGAGGAGAAAATGGGAGAGTGGCTCAGGGAAGTTTACGTAAAGAGACCGGGTGGTTTTTTCCACGTATCACCCTCGCTGCTGATCTGTGACTCCATGCGCGCCCATCTCACCGCTGGAGTAAAAACTGGTGAGGCACACGAATTCGGAGCTTGCCGTTATCCCGGGAGGGTTAACCAAAGAACTTCAACTGCTGGATATCGGAGTAAACAGGGCGTTTAAAGCTAAGCTGCGAGCGGCGTGGGAGCGATGGATGGCAGACGGCGAGCACAGCTTTACCAAGACTGGGAGGCAGTGATAATGAATTAGAAATCACTGTGGTGCAATTTATATGCGATGACAGTCTTTATTTGTTAATAAAGTGTAAATATAAAGTTGGAATCACAACAGGCATTCAGCAGCAGCCACTGCTCTGCCCATAGAAACACACGCTGTTTCTCTGTCGCTGCCAGCGTTGAGAGAGAGGCTGCACCGGCTCCTCACTGATATCCAGTCGGTTTTTACTGAATTTACGTACTGGTATGTTTTAGCGTAACCTGCGCCTTATAGTACGGTGCGCCTTGGGACAGAAATAGACCGTGTAACTGACACTGCGCCTTATAATGCGGTGCGCCTTATGGTCGTGAAAATACAGTATATATATATATATATATATATATATATATAGGTCTCCATAGCTAATAAGAGCGGGCAACCAGGACATGTGACCAACCAGATGTCCTAATACAAAATAATACAAATACAAAATAAATAAAAATAAATGAAAACAAAATAAATTAAAGCTGCAAGCAGCATTGCGGGCCCTCGCGCACCTTGCGATCCGCAGGGTCATCGCAGTCTTCTCTCCTATGCTCTTGTCTCCTATACTGTCCTGTGCTATGCTCTCCTCCTCTCATTTCCACAGATATACAACAAACACATGTTTACAACCAAACTTTCCTGCTACCAGTAGGTGGCGCTATGACCATATCATCCTATTAGCATATATATCTGTTCAGACTCAGGTCCATAGCAGTACTGTAAGATTTTGTCCACATTGCATAAAGTATATGGGTAGCAGAAAACACAGCGAGTTCCTTTGTAATGGCGAATGGTCAACTTTGAGGCCACTCCCCTGCCACATGGTAATACTTTTGAAAGAGTTTTGGAATGCGTGTATTCCCTATGGTGTCCTGAGTGGACACAGTGAATTTCAGCTCAATTGCATGAAGTATGTGAGGCGTGAAAAGTTTTGAAGCAGGGTCACAAATAGGCACAAAATGGCCACAAAAGTCAAAATGGCGGACTTCCTGTTGGGTTTGGAGGGGGGGTCCAAGAGACTTTTTTGTGCATCTTGGGGTGATAAACATGTGTGCCAATTTTCGTGACCCTACTCAAAACAGGCCACAGGGGCAGGCAGAAAAACCTATGAAAACACAACATTTTGTGTAGCCAGTAGGTGGCGCTCTGTCAAAGCCTCAATATTGTTGTATAGATGTGTTTAGGGTCAGACTCTGATCATACATGTGACATTTCGTACAGATCGGACAGAAAACGAAGAAGTTATAGAGACTTTCTGTGTCCTCAGAAATGGTCAAACTTTGAGGCCACGCCCCGGCCACACCGTAAGACTTTTGTAAGAGTTTTGGAATGCGTCTATTCCCTATGGTGTCCTGAGTGGACACGGCGAATTTCAGCTCAATCCGATGAAGTATGCGAGGCGTGAAAAGTTTGGCAGCAGGGTCACAAATCGCCAAAAATTAACAGAAATTTCAAAATTGCGGACTTCCTGTTGGGTTTGGAGGGGGGGGTCCAAGAGACTTTTTTGTGCATCTTGGGGTGATACACATGTGTACCAATTTTCATGACCCTACTCAAAACAGGCCAGGGGGGCAGGCAGAAAAAGCTATGAAAACACAACATTTTGTGTAGCCAGTAGGTGGCGCTCTGTCAAAGCCTCAATATTGTTGTATAGATGCGTTTAGGGTCAGACTCTGATCATACATGTGACATTTGGTACAGATGGGACAGAAAACAAAGAAGTTATAGCGACTTCCTCTTTCCTCTGAAATGGTCAAACTTTGAGGCCACGCCCCGGCCACACCGTCAGACTTTTGTAAGAGTTTTGGAATGCGTCTATTCCCTATGGTGTCCTGAGTGGACACAGTGAATTTCAGCTCAATTCTATGAAGTATGCGAGGCGTGAAAAGTTTGGCAGCAGGGTCACACATCGCCAAAAATGGCCACAAACCTTCAAATGGCGGACTTCCTGTTGGGTTTGGAGGGGGGGTTCAAGAGACTTTTTTGTGCGTCTTGAGGTGATACATATGTGTGCCAATTTTCATAATCCTCTGTCAAACTGGCCAGAGGGGCTACACGTTGGGGGCGCTATAGAGTCATTTTCCTATGTGCGTTTCAAAACTCAGCAAATTTCAAAATTTTTCAGGCGAATGAATTTTTCTACCAAGTTTGGTGAGTTTTTGGGCATGTTAAGGCCCCAAAAAATGCGATCTCGGGGGGGGGAAGGAAGAAAAAAAAAAAATTAAAGCTGCAAGCAGCATTGCGGGCCCTCGCGCACCTTGCGATCCGCGGGGTCATCGCAGTCTTCTCTCCTATGCTCTCGTCTCTTATACTCTCCTGTCCTATGCTCTCCTCCTCTCATTTCCACGGATATACAACAAACACATGTTTACAACCAAACTTTCCTGCTACCAGTAGGTAGCGCTATGACCGTATCATCCCATTAGCATATATATTTGTTCAGACTCGGGTCCATAGCAGTACTGTAAGATTTTGTCCACATTGCATGAAGTATATGGGTAGTACTACATAGAATAGAGCGAGTTCCATTGTAATGGCGAACGGTCAACTTTGAGGCCACTCCCCCGCCACACGGTAATACTTTTGAAAGAGTTTTGGAATGCATCTATTCCCTATGGTGTCCTGAGTAGACACAGTGAATTTCAGCTCAATTGCATGAAGTATGTGAGGCGTGAAAAGTTTTGAAGCAGGGTCAAAAATAGGCAAACAATTGCCACAAAAGTCAAAATGGCGGACTTCCTGTTGGGTTTGGAGGCGGGGTCCAAGAGACATTTTTGTGCGTCTTGGGGTGATACACATGTGTGCTAATTTTCATGAACCTGTGTCAAACTGGCCAGCGGGGCTACACATTAGGGCAAAAAATACAGGGAGTTCCTTTGTAATGGCGAATGGTCAACTTTGAGGCCACGCCCCCACCACACCGTAAGACATTTGTAAGAGTTTTGGAATGCGTCTATTCCCTGTGGTGTCCTGAGTGGACACAGTGAATTTCAGCTCAATTGCATGAAGTATGTGAGGCGTGAAAAGTTTTGAAGCAGGGTCACAAATAGGCAAAAAATGGCCACAAAAGTCAAAATGGTGGACTTCCTGTTGGGTTTGGAGGGGGGGTCCAAGAGACTTTTTTGTGCGTCTTGGGGTGATACACATGTGTGCTAATTCTCATGATCCTGTGTCAAACTGGCCAGCGGGGCTACGCATTAGGGCAATAAATACAGTGAGTTCCTTTGTAATGGCGAATGGTCAACTTTGAGGCCACGCCCCCGCCACACCGTCAGACTTTTGTAAGAGTTTTTGAATGCGTCTATTCCCTATGGTGTCCTGAGTGGACACAGTGAGTTTTAGCTCATTTGGATGAAGTATGCGAGGCGTGAAAAGTTTTGCAGGAGGGTCACAAATCGCCAAAAATTAACAGAAATTTCAAAATGGCGGACTTCCTGTTGGGTTTGGAGGGGGGGTCCAAGAGACTTTTTTGTGCATCTTGGGGTGATACACATGTGTACCAATTTTCATGACCCTACTCAAAACAGGCCAGGGGGGCAGGCAGAAAAACCTATGAAAACACAACATTTTGTGTAGCCAGTAGGTGGCGCTCTGTCAAAGCCTCAATATTGTTGTATAGATGTGTTTAGGGTCAGACTCTGATCATACATGTGACATTTCGTACAGATCGGACAGAAAACGAAGAAGTTATAGAGACTTTCTGTGTCCTCAGAAATGGTCAAACTTTGAGGCCACGCCCCGGCCACACCGTCAGACTTTTGTAAGAGTTTTGGAATGCGTCTATTCCCTATGGTGTCCTGAGTGGACACGGCGAATTTCAGCTCAATCCGTTGAAGTATGCGAGGCGTGAAAAGTTTGGCAGCAGGGTCACACATCGCCAAAAATGGCCACAAACCTTCAAATGGCGGACTTCCTGTTGGGTTTGGAGGGGGGGTCCAAGAGACTTTTTTGTGCGTCTTGAGGTGATACATATGTGTGCCAATTTTCATAATCCTGTGTCAAACCGGCCAGAGGGGCTACGCGTTGGGGGCGCTATAGAGCCATTTTTATATGTGCATTTCAAAAGTCAGCAAATTTCAAAATTTTTCGGGCGAATGAATTTTTCTACCAAGTTTGGTGAGTTTTTGGGCATGTTAAGGCCTCCAAAAATGCGATCTCGGAGGGGGAAAAAAAAAAAAAAAAAATTAAAGCTGCAAGCAGCATTGCGGGCCCTCGCGCACCTTGCGATCCGCGGGGTCATCGCAGTCTTCTCTCCTATGCTCTCGTCTCCTATACTCTGCTGTGCTATTCTCTCCTCCTCTCATTTCCACAGATATACAACAAACACATGTTTACAACCAAACTTTCCTGCTACCAGTAGGTGGCGCTATGACCGTATCATCCTATTAGCATATATATCTGTTTAGACTCGGCTCCATGGCAGTACTGTAAGACTTTGTCCACATTGCATAAAGTATATGGGTAGTACTGCATAAAACACAGCGAGTTCCTTTGTAATGGCGAATGGTCAACTTTGAGGCCACTCCCCCACCACACGGTAATACTTTTGAAAGAGTTTTGGAATGCGTCTATTCCCTATGGTGTCCTGAGTGGACACAGTGAATTTCAGCTGAATTGCATGAAGTATGCGAGGCATGAAAAGTTTTATAGCAGGGTCAGAAAACGGTAAAAATTACAAAAAAAAGTCAAAATGGTGGACTTCCTGTTGGGTTTGGAGGGGGGGTCCAAGAGACTTTTTTGTGCGTCTTGGGGTGATACACATGTGTGCTAATTCTCATGATCCTGTGTCAAACTGGCCAGCGGGGCTACGCATTAGGGCAATAAATACAGTGAGTTCCTTTGTAATGGCGAATGGTCAAGTTTGAGGCCACGCCCCCGCCACACCGTCAGACTTTTGTAAGAGTTTTTGAATGCGTCTATTCCCTATGGTGTCCTGAGTGGACACAGTGAGTTTTAGCTCATTTGGAGGAAGTATGCGAGGCGTGAAAAGTTTTGTAGGAGGGTCACAAATCGCCAAAAATTAACAGAAATTTCAAAATTGCGGACTTCCTGTTGGGTTTGGAGGGGGGGTCCAAGAGACTTTTTTGTGCATCTTGGGGTGATACACATGTGTACCAATTTTCATGACCCTACTCAAAACAGGCCAGGGGGGCAGGCAGAAAAACCTATGAAAACACAACATTTTGTGTAGCCAGTAGGTGGCGCTCTGTCAAAGCCTCAATATTGTTGTATAGATGTGTTTAGGGTCAGACTCTGATCATACATGTGACATTTCGTACAGATCGGACAGAAAACGAAGAAGTTATAGAGACTTTCTGTGTCCTCAGAAATGGTCAAACTTTGAGGCCACGCCCCGGCCACACCGTAAGACTTTTGTAAGAGTTTTGGAATGCGTCTATTCCCTATGGTGTCCTGAGTGGACACGGCGAATTTCAGCTCGAATCCGTTGAAGTATGCGAGGCGTGAAAAGTTTGGCAGCAGGGTCACACATCGCCAAAAATGGCCACAAACCTTCAAATGGCGGACTTCCTGTTGGGTTTGGAGGGGGGGTCCAAGAGACTTTTTTGTGCGTCTTGAGGTGATACATATGTGTGCCAATTTTCATAATCCTGTGTCAAACCGGCCAGAGGGGCTACGCGTTGGGGGCGCTATAGAGCCATTTTTATATGTGCATTTCAAAAGTCAGCAAATTTCAAAATTTTTCAGGGCGAATGAATTTTTCTACCAAGTTTGGTGAGTTTTTGGGCATGTTAAGGCCTCCAAAAATGCGATCTCGGAGGGGGAAAAAAAAAAAAAAAAAAAAAAAAAAAAAAAAAAAAAAAAAAAAAAAAAAAAATAATAATCCTAAGGGTTTCAATAGGGCTCTTGCACCATTCGGTGCTCGGGCCCTAATTAAGGCTGCAAGCAGCATTGCGGGCCCTCGCGCACCTGGCGTTCCGCGGGGTCATCGCAGTCTTCTCTCCTATGCTCTCGTCTCTTATACTCTCCTGTCCTATGCTCTCCTCCTCTCATTTCCACAGATATACAACAAACACATGTTTACAACCAAAGTTTCCTGCTACCAGTAGGTGGCGCTATGACCGTATCATCCTATTAGCATATATATCTGTTCAGACTCGGGTCCATAGCAGTAGTGTAAGATTTTGTCCACATTGCATGAAGTATATGGGTAGTACTACATAGAATAGAGCAAGTTCCTTTGTAATGGCGAATGGTCAAGTTTGAGGCCACGCCCCCACCACACGGTAATACGTTTGAAAGAGTTTTGGAATGCGTCTATTCCCTATGGTGTCCTGAGTGGACACAGTGATTTTCAGCTCAATTGCATGAAGTATGTGAGGCGTGAAAAGGTTTGAAGCAGGGTCACAAATAGGCAAAAAATGGCCACAAAAGTCAAAATGGCGGGCTTCCTGTTGGGTTTGGAGCGGGGGTCCAAGAGACTTTTTTGTGCGTCTTGGGGTGATACACATGTGTGCTAATTTTCATGATCCTGTGTCAAACTGGCCAGCGGGGCTACGTGTTAGGGCAAAAAATACAGGGAGTTCCTTTGTAATGGCGAACGGTCAACTTTGAGGCCACTCCCCCACCACACGGTAATACTTTTGAAAGAGTTTTGGAATGCGTCTATTCCCTATGGTGTCCTGAGTGGACACAGTGAATTTCAGCTCAATTGCATGAAGTATGTGAGGCATGAAAAGTTTTATAGCAGGGTCAGAAAACGGTAAAAATTACAAAAAAAATCAAAATGGTGGACTTCCTGTTGGGTTTGGAGGGGGGGTCCAAGAGACTTTTTTGTGCGTCTTGGGGTGATACACATGTGTGCTAATTCTCATGATCCTGTGTCAAACTGGCCAGCGGGGCTACGCATTAGGGCAATAAATACAGTGAGTTCCTTTGTAATGGCGAATGGTCAACTTTGAGGCCACGCCCCCGCCACACCGTCAGACTTTTGTAAGAGTTTTGGAATGCGTCTATTCCCTATGGTGTCCTGAGTGGACACAGTGAGTTTTAGCTCATTTGGATGAAGTATGCGAGGCGTGAAATGTTTTGTAGGAGGGTCACAAATCGCCAAAAATTAACAGAAATTTCAAAATTGCGGACTTCCTGTTGGGTTTGGAGGGGGGGGTCCAAGAGACTTTTTTGTGCATCTTGGGGTGATACACATGTGTGCCAATTTTCGTGACCCTACTCAAAACAGGCCACAGGGGCAGGCAGAAAAACCTATGAAAACACAACATTTTGTGTAGCCAGTAGGTGGCGCTCTGTCAAAGCCTCAATATTGTTGTATAGATGTGTTTAGGGTCAGACTCTGATCATACATGTGACATTTCGTACAGATCGGACAGAAAACGAAGAAGTTATAGAGACTTTCTGTGTCCTCAGAAATGGTCAAACTTTGAGGCCACGCCCCGGCCACACCGTCAGACTTTTGTAAGAGTTTTGGAATGCGTCTATTCCCTATGGTGTCCTGAGTGGACACGGCGAATTTCAGCTCAATCCGTTGAAGTATGCGAGGCGTGAAAAGTTTGGCAGCAGGGTCACACATCGCCAAAAATGGCCACAAACCTTCAAATGGCGGACTTCCTGTTGGGTTTGGAGGGGGGGTCCAAGAGACTTTTTTGTGCGTCTTGAGGTGATACATATGTGTGCCAATTTTCATAATCCTGTGTCAAACCGGCCAGAGGGGCTACGCGTTGGGGGCGCTATAGAGCCATTTTTATATGTGCATTTCAAAAGTCAGCAAATTTCAAAATTTTTCGGGCGAATGAATTTTTCTACCAAGTTTGGTGAGTTTTTGGGCATGTTAAGGCCTCCAAAAATGCGATCTCGGAGGGGGAAAAAAAAAAAAAAATTAAAGCTGCAAGCAGCATTGCGGGCCCTCGCGCACCTTGCGATCCGCGGGGTCATCGCAGTCTTCTCTCCTATGCTCTCGTCTCCTATACTCTCCTGTGCTATTCTCTCCTCCTCTCATTTCCACAGATATACAACAAACACATGTTTACAACCAAACTTTCCTGCTACCAGTAGGTGGCGCTATGACCGTATCATCCTATTAGCATATATATCTGTTTAGACTCGGCTCCATGGCAGTACTGTAAGACTTTGTCCACATTGCATAAAGTATATGGGTAGTACTGCATAAAACACAGCGAGTTCCTTTGTAATGGCGAATGGTCAACTTTGAGGCCACTCCCCCACCACACGGAAATACTTTTGAAAGAGTTTTGGAATGCGTCTATTCCCTATGGTGTCCTGAGTGGACACAGTGAATTTCAGCTCAATTGCATGAAGTATGTGAGGCGTGAAAAGTTTTGAAGCAGGGTCACAAATAGGCAAAAAATGGCCACAAAAGTCAAAATGGTGGACTTCCTGTTGGGTTTGGAGGGGGGGTCCAAGAGAGTTTTTTGTGCGTCTTGGGGTGATACACATGTGTGCTAATTCTCATGATCCTGTGTCAAACTGGCCAGCGGGGCTACGCATTAGGGCAATAAATACAGTGAGTTCCTTTGTAATGGCGAATGGTCAAGTTTGAGGCCACGCCCCCGCCACACCGTCAGACTTTTGTAAGAGTTTTTGAATGCGTCTATTCCCTATGGTGTCCTGAGTGGACACAGTGAGTTTTAGCTCATTTGGAGGAAGTATGCGAGGCGTGAAAAGTTTTGTAGGAGGGTCACAAATCGCCAAAAATTAACAGAAATTTCAAAATTGCGGACTTCCTGTTGGGTTTGGAGGGGGGGTCCAAGAGACTTTTTTGTGCATCTTGGGGTGATACACATGTGTACCAATTTTCATGACCCTACTCAAAACAGGCCAGGGGGGCAGGCAGAAAAACCTATGAAAACACAACATTTTGTGTAGCCAGTAGGTGGCGCTCTGTCAAAGCCTCAATATTGTTGTATAGATGTGTTTAGGGTCAGACTCTGATCATACATGTGACATTTCGTACAGATCGGACAGAAAACGAAGAAGTTATAGAGACTTTCTGTGTCCTCAGAAATGGTCAAACTTTGAGGCCACGCCCCGGCCACACCGTAAGACTTTTGTAAGAGTTTTGGAATGCGTCTATTCCCTATGGTGTCCTGAGTGGACACGGCGAATTTCAGCTCAATCCGTTGAAGTATGCGAGGCGTGAAAAGTTTGGCAGCAGGGTCACACATCGCCAAAAATGGCCACAAACCTTCAAATGGCGGACTTCCTGTTGGGTTTGGAGGGGGGGTCCAAGAGACTTTTTTGTGCGTCTTGAGGTGATACATATGTGTGCCAATTTTCATAATCCTGTGTCAAACCGGCCAGAGGGGCTACGCGTTGGGGGCGCTATAGAGCCATTTTTATATGTGCATTTCAAAAGTCAGCAAATTTCAAAATTTTTCAGGCGAATGAATTTTTCTACCAAGTTTGGTGAGTTTTTGGGCATGTTAAGGCCTCCAAAAATGCGATCTCGGAGGGGGAAAAAAAAAAAAAAAAAAAAAAAAAAAAAAATAATAATCCTAAGGGTTTCAATAGGGCTCTTGCACCATTCGGTGCTCGGGCCCTAAAAATAATAATCCTAAGGGTTTCAATAGGGCTCTTGCACCATTCGGTGCTCGGGCCCTAAAAATAATAATCCTAAGGGTTTCAATAGGGCTCTTGCACCATTCGGTGCTCGGGCCCTAATAATCCTAAGGGTTTCAATAGGGCTCTTGCACCATTCGGTGCTCGGGCCCTGAAAATAATAAAGCTGCAAGCAGCATTGCGGGCCCTCGCGCACCTTGCGATCCGCAGGGTCATCGCAGTCTTCTCTCCTATGCTCTCGTCTCCTATACTGTCCTGTGCTATGCTCTCCTCCTCTCATTTCCACAGATATACAACAAACACATGTTTACAACCAAACTTTCCTGCTACCAGTAGGTGGCGCTATGACCGAATCATCCTATTAGCATATATATCTGTTCAGACCCGGGTCCATAGCAGTACTGTAAGATTTTGTCCACATTGCATAAAGTATATGGGTAGTACTGCATAAAACACAGCGAGTTCCTTTGTAATGGCGAATGGTCAACTTTGAGGCCACTCCCCCGCCACACGGTAATACTTTTGAAAGAGTTTTGGAATGCGTCTATTCCCTATGGTGTCCTGAGTGGACACAGTGAATTTCAGCTCAATTGCATGAAGTATGTGAGGCGTGAAAAGTTTTGAAGCAGGGTCACAAATAGGCAAAAAATGGCCACAAAAGTCAAAATGGCGGACTTCCTGTTGGGTTTGGAGGGGGGGTCCAAGAGACTTTTTTGTGCGTCTTGGGGTGATACACATGTGTGCTAATTTTCATGATCCTGTGTCAAACTGGCCAGCGGGGCTACGCGTTAGGGCAACAAATACAGGGAGTTCCTTTGTAATGGCGAATGGTCAACTTTGAGGCCACGCCCCCGCCACACCGTCAGACTTTTGTAAGAGTTTTTGAATGCGTCTATTCCCTATGGTGTCCTGAGTGGACACAGTGAGTTTTAGCTCATTTGGATGAAGTATGCGAGGCATGAAAAGTTTTGTAGGAGGGTCACAAATCGCCAAAAATTAACAGAAATTTCAAAATTGCGGACTTCCTGTTGGGTTTGGAGGGGGGGTCCAAGAGACTTTTTTGTGCATCTTGGGGTGATACACATGTGTACCAATTTTCATGACCCTACTCAAAACAGGCCAGGGGGGCAGGCAGAAAAACCTATGAAAACACAACATTTTGTGTAGCCAGTAGGTGGCGCTCTGTCAAAGCCTCAATATTGTTGTATAGATATGTTTAGGGTCAGACTCTGATCATACATGTGACATTTCGTACAGATCGGACAGAAAACGAAGAAGTTATAGAGACTTTCTGTGTCCTCAGAAATGGTCAAACTTTGAGGCCACGCCCCGGCCACACCGTCAGACTTTTGTAAGAGTTTTGGAATGCGTCTATTCCCTATGGTGTCCTGAGTGGACACGGCGAATTTCAGCTCAATCCGTTGAAGTATGCGAGGCGTGAAAAGTTTGGCAGCAGGGTCACACATCGCCAAAAATGGCCACAAACCTTCAAATGGCGGACTTCCTGTTGGGTTTGGAGGGGGGGTCCAAGAGACTTTTTTGTGCGTCTTGAGGTGATACATATGTGTGCCAATTTTCATAATCCTGTGTCAAACCGGCCAGAGGGGCTACGCGTTGGGGGCGCTATAGAGCCATTTTTATATGTGCATTTCAAAAGTCAGCAAATTTCAAAATTTTTCGGGCGAATGAATTTTTCTACCAAGTTTGGTGAGTTTTTGGGCATGTTAAGGCCTCCAAAAATGCGATCTCGGAGGGGGAAAAAAAAAAAAAAAAAAAAAAAAAAAATTAAAGCTGCAAGCAGCATTGCGGGCCCTCGCGCACCTTGCGATCCGTGGGGTCATCGCAGTCTTCTCTCCTATGCTCGCGTCTCCTATACTCTCCTGTGCTATGCTCTCCTCCTCTCATTTCCACAGATATACAACAAACACATGTTTACAACCAAACTTTCCTGCTACCAGTAGGTGGCGCTATGACCGTATCATCCTATTAGCATATATATCTGTTTAGACTCGGCTCCATGGCAGTACTGTAAGATTTTGTCCACATTGCATAAAGTATATGGGTAGTACTGCATAAAACACAGCGAGTTCCTTTGTAATGGCGAATGGTCAACTTTGAGGCCACTCCCCCGCCACACGGTAATACTTTTGAAAGAGTTTTGGAATGCGTCTATTCCCTATGGTGTCCTGAGTGGACACAGTGAATTTCAGCTCAATTGCATGAAGTATGTGAGGCGTGAAAAGGTTTTGAAGCAGGGTCACAAATAGGCAAAAAATGGCCACAAAAGTCAAAATGGTGGACTTCCTGTTGGGTTTGGAGGGGGGGTCCAAGAGAGTTTTTTGTGCGTCTTGGGGTGATACACATGTGTGCTAATTCTCATGATCCTGTGTCAAACTGGCCAGCGGGGCTACGCATTAGGGCAATAAATACAGTGAGTTCCTTTGTAATGGCGAATGGTCAAGTTTGAGGCCACGCCCCCGCCACACCGTCAGACTTTTGTAAGAGTTTTTGAATGCGTCTATTCCCTATGGTGTCCTGAGTAGACACAGTGAGTTTTAGCTCATTTGGAGGAAGTATGCGAGGCGTGAAAAGTTTTGTAGGAGGGTCACAAATCGCCAAAAATTAACAGAAATTTCAAAATTGCGGACTTCCTGTTGGGTTTGGAGGGGGGGTCCAAGAGACTTTTTTGTGCATCTTGGGGTGATACACATGTGTACCAATTTTCATGACCCTACTCAAAACAGGCCAGGGGGGCAGGCAGAAAAACCTATGAAAACACAACATTTTGTGTAGCCAGTAGGTGGCGCTCTGTCAAAGCCTCAATATTGTTGTATAGATGTGTTTAGGGTCAGACTCTGATCATACATGTGACATTTCGTACAGATCGGACAGAAAACGAAGAAGTTATAGAGACTTTCTGTGTCCTCAGAAATGGTCAAACTTTGAGGCCACGCCCCGGCCACACCGTAAGACTTTTGTAAGAGTTTTGGAATGCGTCTATTCCCTATGGTGTCCTGAGTGGACACGGCGAATTTCAGCTCAATCCGTTGAAGTATGCGAGGCGTGAAAAGTTTGGCAGCAGGGTCACACATCGCCAAAAATGGCCACAAACCTTCAAATGGCGGACTTCCTGTTGGGTTTGGAGGGGGGGTCCAAGAGACTTTTTTGTGCGTCTTGAGGTGATACATATGTGTGCCAATTTTCATAATCCTGTGTCAAACCGGCCAGAGGGGCTACGCGTTGGGGGCGCTATAGAGCCATTTTTATATGTGCATTTCAAAAGTCAGCAAATTTCAAAATTTTTCGGGCGAATGAATTTTTCTACCAAGTTTGGTGAGTTTTTGGGCATGTTAAGGCCTCCAAAAATGCGATCTCGGAGGGGGAAAAAAAAAAAAAAATAATAATAATAATCCTAAGGGTTTCAATAGGGCTCTTGCACCATTCGGTGCTCGGGCCCTAAATAATAATCCTAAGGGTTTCAATAGGGCTCTTGCACCATTCGGTGCTCGGGCCCTAATTAAAGCTGCAAGCAGCATTGCGGGCCCTCGCGCACCTTGCGATCCGCGGGGTCATCGCAGTCTTCTCTCCTATGCTGTTGTCTCCTATACTCTCCTGTCCTATGCTCTCCTCTTATTTCCACAGAGATACAACGAACACATGTTTACAACCAAACTTTCCTGCTACCAGTAGGTGGCGCTATGACCGTATCATCCTGTTAGCATGTATGTCTGTTCAGACTCGGGTCCATAGCAGTACTGTAAGATTTTGTCCACATTGCATAAAGTATATGGGTAGTACTGCATAAAACACAGCGAGTTCCTTTGTAATGGCGAACGGTCAACTTTGAGGCCACTCCCCTGCCACACGGTAATACTTTTGAAAGAGTTTTGGAATGCATCTATTCCCTATGGTGTCCTGAGTAGACACAGTGAATTTCAGCTCAATTGCATGAAGTATGTGAGGCGTGAAAAGTTTTGAAGCAGGGTCAAAAATAGGCAAACAATTGCCACAAAAGTCAAAATGGCGGACTTCCTGTTGGGTTTGGAGGCGGGGTCCAAGAGACTTTTTTGTGCGTCTTGGGGTGATACACATGTGTGCTAATTTTCATGAACCTGTGTCAAACTGGCCAGCGGGGCTACACATTAGGGCAAACAATACAGGGAGTTCCTTTGTAATGGCGAATGGTCAACTTTGAGGCCACGCCCCCACCACACCGTAAGACCTTTGTAAGAGTTTTGGAATGCGTCTATTCCCTGTGGTGTCCTGAGTGGACACAGTGAATTTCAGCTCAATTGCATGAAGTATGTGAGGCGTGAAAAGTTTTGAAGCAGGGTCACAAATAGGCAAAAAATGGCCACAAAAGTCAAAATGGTGGACTTCCTGTTGGGTTTGGAGGGGGGGTCCAAGAGACTTTTTTGTGCGTCTTGGGGTGATACACATGTGTGCTAATTCTCATGATCCTGTGTCAAACTGGCCAGCGGGGCTACGCATTAGGGCAATAAATACAGTGAGTTCCTTTGTAATGGCGAATGGTCAACTTTGAGGACACGCCCCCGCCACACCGTCAGACTTTTGTAAGAGTTTTTGAATGCGTCTATTCCCTATGGTGTCCTGAGTGGACACAGTGTGTTTTAGCTCATTTGGATGAAGTATGCGAGGCGTGAAAAGTTTTGTAGGAGGGTCACAAATCGCCAAAAATTAACTGAAATTTCAAAATTGCGGACTTCCTGTTGGGTTTGGAGGGGGGGTCCAAGAGACTTTTTTGTGCATCTTGGGGTGATACACATGTGTACCAATTTTCATGACCCTACTCAAAACAGGCCAGGGGGGCAGGCAGAAAAACCTATGAAAACACAACATTTTGTGTAGCCAGTAGGTGGCGCTCTGTCAAAGCCTCAATATTGTTGTATAGATGTGTTTAGGGTCAGACTCTGATCATACATGTGACATTTCGTACAGATCGGACAGAAAACGAAGAAGTTATAGAGACTTTCTGTGTCCTCAGAAATGGTCAAACTTTGAGGCCACGCCCCGGCCACACCGTCAGACTTTTGTAAGAGTTTTGGAATGCGTCTATTCCCTATGGTGTCCTGAGTGGACACGGCGAATTTCAGCTCAATCCGTTGAAGTATGCGAGGCGTGAAAAGTTTGGCAGCAGGGTCACACATCGCCAAAAATGGCCACAAACCTTCAAATGGCGGACTTCCTGTTGGGTTTGGAGGGGGGGTCCAAGAGACTTTTTTGTGCGTCTTGAGGTGATACATATGTGTGCCAATTTTCATAATCCTGTGTCAAACCGGCCAGAGGGGCTACGCGTTGGGGGCGCTATAGAGCCATTTTTATATGTGCATTTCAAAAGTCAGCAAATTTCAAAATTTTTCGGGCGAATGAATTTTTCTACCAAGTTTGGTGAGTTTTTGGGCATGTTAAGGCCTCCAAAAATGCGATCTCGGAGGGGGGAAAAAAAAAAAAAAAAAAAAAAAAAAAAAAAAAAATAATAATCCTAAGGGTTTCAATAGGGCTCTTGCACCATTCGGTGCTCGGGCCCTAAATAATAATCCTAAGGGTTTCAATAGGGCTCTTGCACCATTCGGTGCTCGGGCCCTAATTAAAGCTGCAAGCAGCATTGCGGGCCCTCGCGCACCTTGCGATCCGCGGGGTCATCGCAGTCTTCTCTCCTATGCTGTTGTCTCCTATACTCTCCTGTCCTATGCTCTCCTCTTATTTCCACAGAGATACAACGAACACATGTTTACAACCAAACTTTCCTGCTACCAGTAGGTGGCGCTATGACCGTATCATCCTATTAGCATATATAACTGTTCAGACTTGGGTCCATAGCAGTAGTGTAAGATTTTGGCCACATTGCATAAAGTATATGGGTGGTACTGCATAAAACACAGCGAGTTCCTTTGTAATGGCGAATGGTCAACTTTGAGGCCACTCCTCCGCCACACGGTAATACTTTTGAAAGAGTTTTGGAATGCGTCTATTCCCTATGGTGTCCTGAGTGGACACAGTGAATTTCAGCTCAATTGCATGAAGTATGTGAGGCGTGAAAAGTTTTGAAGCAGGGTCAAAAATAGGCAAAAAATGGCCACAAAAGTCAAAATGGCGGACTTCCTGTTGGGTTTGGAGGGGGGGTCCAAGAGACTTTTTTGTGCGTCTTGGGGTGATACACATGTGTGCTAATTTTCATGAACCTGTGTCAAACTGGCCAGAGGGGCTACGCGTTAGGGCAAAAAATACAGGGAATTCTTTTGTAATGGCGAATGGTCAACTTTGAGGCCACGCCCCCACCACACCGTAAGACTTTTGTAAGAGTTTTGGAATGCGTCTATTCCCTATGGTGTCCTGAGTGGACACATTGATTTTCAGCTTGATTGGATGAAGTTTGCGAGGCATGAAAAATTTTGTAGCAGGGTCACAAATCGCCAAAAATTAACAGAAATTTCAAAATCGCGGACTTCCTGTTGGGTTTGGAGTGGGGGTTCCAAGAGACTTTTTTGTGCATCTTGGAGTGATACACATGTGTGCCAATTTTCATGACCCTACTCAAAACAGGCCAGGGGGGCAGGCAGAAAAACCTATGAAAACACAACATTTTGTGTAGCCAGTAGGTGGCGCTCTGTCAAAGCCTCAATATTGTTGTATAGATGTGTTTAAGGTCAGACTCTGATCATACATGTGACATTTCGTACAGATCGGACAGAAAACGAAGAAGTTATAGAGACTTTCTGTGTCCTCAGAAATGGTCAAACTTTGAGGCCACGCCCCGGCCACACCGTCAGACTTTTGTAAGAGTTTTGGAATGCGTCTATTCCCTATGGTGTCCTGAGTGGACACGGCGAATTTCAGCTCAATCCGATGAAGTATGCGAGGCGTGAAAAGTTTGGCAGCAGGGTCACACATCGCCAAAAATGGCCACAAACCTTCAAATGGCGGACTTCCTGTTGGGTTTGGAGGGGGGGTCCAAGAGACTTTTTTGTGCGTCTTGAGGTGATACATATGTGTGCCAATTTTCATAATCCTGTGTCAAACCGGCCAGAGGGGCTACGCGTTGGGGGCGCTATAGAGCCATTTTTATATGTGCATTTCAAAAGTCAGCAAATTTCAAAATTTTTCGGGCGAATGAATTTTTCTACCAAGTTTGGTGAGTTTTTGGGCATGTTAAGGCCTCCAAAAATGCGATCTCGGAGGGGGAAAAAAAAAAAAATTAAAGCTGCAAGCAGCATTGCGGGCCCTCGCGCACCTTGCGATCCGCGGGGCTATCGCTGTCTTCTCTCCTATGCTCTTGTCCCCCATACTCTCCTGTGCTATGCTGTCCTCTCCTCTCATTTGCAGAGATGTACAACAAACACATGTTTACAACCAATCTTTCCTGTTAGCAGTAGGTGGCGCTATGACCGTATCATCCTATTAGCATATATAACTGTTCAGACTTGGGTCCATAGCAGTAGTGTAAGATTTTGGCCACATTGCATAAAGTATATGGGTGGTACTGCATAAAACACAGCGAGTTCCTTTGTAATGGCGAATGGTCAACTTTGAGGCCACTCCTCCGCCACACGGTAATACTTTTGAAAGAGTTTTGGAATGCGTCTATTCCCTATGGTGTCCTGAGTGGACACAGTGAATTTCAGCTCAATTGCATGAAGTATGTGAGGCGTGAAAAGTTTTGAAGCAGGGTCAAAAATAGGCAAAAAATGGCCACAAAAGTCAAAATGGCGGACTTCCTGTTGGGTTTGGAGGGGGGGTCCAAGAGACTTTTTTGTGCGTCTTGGGGTGATACACATGTGTGCTAATTTTCATGAACCTGTGTCAAACTGGCCAGAGGGGCTACGCGTTAGGGCAAAAAATACAGGGAATTCTTTTGTAATGGCGAATGGTCAACTTTGAGGCCACGCCCCCACCACACCGTAAGACTTTTGTAAGAGTTTTGGAATGCGTCTATTCCCTATGGTGTCCTGAGTGGACACATTGATTTTCAGCTTGATTGGATGAAGTTTGCGAGGCATGAAAAATTTTGTAGCAGGGTCACAAATCGCCAAAAATTAACAGAAATTTCAAAATCGCGGACTTCCTGTTGGGTTTGGAGTGGGGGTTCCAAGAGACTTTTTTGTGCATCTTGGAGTGATACACATGTGTGCCAATTTTCATGACCCTACTCAAAACAGGCCAGGGGGGCAGGCAGAAAAACCTATGAAAACACAACATTTTGTGTAGCCAGTAGGTGGCGCTCTGTCAAAGCCTCAATATTGTTGTATAGATGTGTTAAGGGTCAGACTCTGATCATACATGTGACATTTCGTACAGATCGGACAGAAAACGAAGAAGTTATAGAGACTTTCTGTGTCCTCAGAAATGGTCAAACTTTGAGGCCACGCCCCGGCCACACCGTCAGACTTTTGTAAGAGTTTTGGAATGCGTCTATTCCCTATGGTGTCCTGAGTGGACACGGCGAATTTCAGCTCAATCCGATGAAGTATGCGAGGCGTGAAAAGTTTGGCAGCAGGGTCACACATCGCCAAAAATGGCCACAAACCTTCAAATGGCGGACTTCCTGTTGGGTTTGGAGGGGGGGTCCAAGAGACTTTTTTGTGCGTCTTGAGGTGATACATATGTGTGCCAATTTTCATAATCCTGTGTCAAACCGGCCAGAGGGGCTACGCGTTGGGGGCGCTATAGAGCCATTTTTATATGTGCATTTCAAAAGTCAGCAAATTTCAAAATTTTTCGGGCGAATGAATTTTTCTACCAAGTTTGGTGAGTTTTTGGGCATGTTAAGGCCTCCAAAAATGCGATCTCGGAGGGGGAAAAAAAAAAAAAAAAAAAATAATAATCCTAAGGGTTTCAATAGGGCTCTTGCACCATTCGGTGCTCGGGCCCTAATAATAATCCTAAGGGTTTCAATAGGGCTCTTGCACCATTCGGTGCTCGGGCCCTAATAATAATCCTAAGGGTTTCAATAGGGCTCTTGCACCATTCGGTGCTCGGGCCCTAATTAAAGCTGCAAGCAGCATTGCGGGCCCTCGCGCACCTGGCGATCCGCGGGGTCATCGCAGTCTTCTCTCCTATGCTCTCGTCTCTTATACTCTCCTGTCCTATGCTCTCCTCCTCTCATTTCCACGGATATACAACAAACACATGTTTACAACCAAACTTTCCTGCTACCAGTAGGTGGCGCTATGACCGTATCATCCCATTAGCATATATATTTGTTCAGACTCGGGTCCATAGCAGTACTGTAAGATTTTGTCCACATTGCATGAAGTATATGGGTAGTACTAAATAGAATAGAGCGAGTTCCTTTGTAATGGCGAACGGTCAACTTTGAGGCCACTCCCCCGCCACACGGTAATACTTTTGAAAGAGTTTTGGAATGCATCTATTCCCTATGGTGTCCTGAGTAGACACAGTGAATTTCAGCTCAATTGCATGAAGTATGTGAGGCGTGAAAAGTTTTGAAGCAGGGTCAAAAATAGGCAAACAATTGCCACAAAAGTCAAAATGGCGGACTTCCTGTTGGGTTTGGAGGCGGGGTCCAAGAGACTTTTTTGTGCGTCTTGGGGTGATACACGTGTGCTAATTTTCATGAACCTGTGTCAAACTGGCCAGCGGGGCTACACATTAGGGCAAAAAATACAGGGAGTTCCTTTGTAATGGCGAATGGTCAACTTTGAGGCCACGCCCCCACCACACCGTAAGACTTTTGTAAGAGTTTTGGAATGCGTCTATTCCCTATGGTGTCCTGAGTGGACACAGTGATTTTCAGCTTGATTGCATGAAGTATGCGAGGCATGAAAAGTTTTATAGCAGGGTCAGAAAACGGTAAAAATTACAAAAAAAAAGTCAAAATGGTGGACTTCCTGTTGGGTTTGGAGGGGGGGTCCAAGAGACTTTTTTGTGCGTCTTGGGGTGATACACATGTGTGCTAATTCTTGTGATCCTGTGTCAAACTGGCCAGCGGGGCTACGCATTAGGGCAATAAATACAGTGACTTCCTTTGTAATGGCGAATGGTCAACTTTGAGGCCACGCCCCCGCCACACCGTCAGACTTTTGTAAGAGTTTTGGAATGCGTCTATTCCCTATGGTGTCCTGAGTGGACACAGTGAGTTTTAGCTCATTTGGATGAAGTATGTAAGGCGTGAAAAGTTTTGCAGCAGGGTCACAAATCGCCAAAAATTAACAGAAGTTTCAAAATGGCGGACTTCCTGTTGGGTTTGGAGGGGGGGTCCAAGAGACTTTTTTGTGCATCTTGGGGGATACACATGTGTGCCAACTTTCATGACCCTACTCAAAACAGGCCACAGGGGCAGAAAAACCTATGAAAACACAACATTTTGTGTAGCCAGTAGGTGGCGCTCTGTCAAAGCCTCAGTATTGTTGTATAGATGTGTTTAGGGTCAGACTCTGATCATACATGTGACATTTCGTACAGATCGGACAGAAAACGAAGAAGTTATAGAGACTTTCTGTGTCCTCAGAAATGGTCAAACTTTGAGGCCACGCCCCAGCCACACCGTCAGACTTTTGTAAGAGTTTTGGAATGCGTCTATTCCTTATGGTGTCCTGAGTGGACACGGCGAATTTCAGCTCAATCCGTTGAAGTATGCGAGGCGTGAAAAGTTTGGCAGCAGGGTCACACATCTCACGTCTTCTCTCCCATGCTCTCGTCTCCTATACTCTCCTGTCCTATGCTCTCCTCCTCTTATTTCCACAGAGATACAACGAACACATGTTTACAACCAAACTTTCCTGCTACCAGTAGGTGGCGCTATGACCGTATCATCCTATTAGCATATATATCTGTTCAGACTCGGGTCCATAGCAGTACTGTAAGATTTTGTCCACATTGCATAAAGTAAATGGGTAGTACTGCATAAAACACAGCGAGTTCCTTTGTAATGGCGAACGGTCAACTTTGAGGCCACTCCCCCGCCACATGGTAATACCTTTGAAAGAGTTTTGGAATGCATCTATTCCCTATGGTGTCTTGAGTAGACACAGTGAATTTCAGCTCAATTGCATGAAGTATGTGAGGCGTGAAAAGTTTTGAAGCAGGGTCAAAAATAGGCAAAAAATTGCCACAAAAGTCAAAATGGCGGACTTCCTGTTGGGTTTGGAGGCGGGGTCCAAGAGACTTTTTTGTGCGTCTTGGGGTGATACACATGTGTGCTAATTTTCATGAAATTGTGTCAAACTGGCCAGCGGGGCTACACATTAGGGCAAAAGATACAGGGAGTTCCTTTGTAATGGCGAATGGTCAACTTTGAGGCCACGCCCCCACCACACCGTAAGACTTTTGTAAGAGTTTTGGAATGCGTCTATTCTACCAAGTTTGGTGAGTTTTTGGGCATGTTAAGGCCTCCAAAAATGCGATCTTGGAGGGGAAAAAAAAAAAAAAAAAAAAAAAAAAATAATAATCCTAAGGGTTTCAATAGGGCTCTTGCACCATTCGGTGCTCGGGCCCTAAAAATAATAATCCTAAGGGTTTCAATAGGGCTCTTGCACCATTCGGTGCTCGGGCCCTAAAAATAATAATCCTAAGGGTTTCAATAGGGCTCTTGCACCATTCGGTGCTCGGGCCCTAATAAATACATTCAAAATAAATAAATAAATACAAAACAAATAAATAAATAACGAAATTAGCCAGAAAGTCCAGAACTTACAAAAATCTTGCTTTTGCATATATTTATAGTCATCATAACCAAATAATAATTATCATTATAAATATATATATATAATATATATTTATTACACATAAATTGTCAATAATACCTTAATAGACCAGCCGGTTCGGTCGATGCTTTGGTAAATCCAGTCTCTGTTCCAGCATGTGTGGCTTAATGACAGCATCCTTTACAAGTTGTTGGATAACAATCGATAGCTTCTAAATGAGCGCTCAGATCGGGGGGGAGCCTCGGGGCATTTGTTGCGGGGGTCAATCGCACAGGATCGATTAAAGTTAATAGGCAAATGCATCACTGCCGAATTGGCGATCATCATTCGGTGACCCCAGGTACATGCCCACGTAAATCTCATGAGCCAAAAAAGAACGGATCACTTTCCAGCTCCATCCACCTGGAAGCCCACACAAACTGCTAGACTTCTGCCAGAGCTGAGCCGAAGGGTTAAGAGGTACTTTTCTTTTTTTAAGGCCCGAGCACCGAATGGTGCAAGAGCCCTATTGAAACCCTTAGGATTATTAGGGCCCGAGCACCGAATGGTGCAAGAGCCCTATTGAAACCCTTAGGATTATTAGGGCCCGAGCACCGAATGGTGCAAGAGCCCTATTGAAACCCTTAGGATTATTAGGGCCCGAGCACCGAATGGTGCAAGAGCCCTATTGAAACCCTTAGGATTATTATTAGGGCCCGAGCACCGAATGGTGCAAGAGCCCTATTGAAACCCTTAGGATTATTATTTAGGGCCCGAGCACCGAATGGTGCAAGAGCCCTATTGAAACCCTTAGGATTATTATTTTTAGGGCCCGAGCACCGAATGGTGCAAGAGCCCTATTGAAACCCTTAGGATTATTATTAGGGCCCGAGCACCGAATGGTGCAAGAGCCCTATTGAAACCCTTAGGATTATTAGGGCCCGAGCACCGAATGGTGCAAGAGCCCTATTGAAACCCTTAGGATTATTATTTTTCATTTTTTTTTTCTTCCTTCCCCCCCTTAGATCGCATTTTTGGGGGCCTTAACATGCCCAAAAACTCACCAAACTTGGTAGAAAAATTCATTCGCCCGAAAAATTTTGAAATTTGCTGACGTTTGAAACGCACATAGGAAAATGACTCTATAGCGCCCCCAACGCGTAGCCCCTCTGGCCAGTTTGACACAGGATTATGAAAATTAGCACACATATGTATCACCTCAAGACGCACAAAAAAGTCTCTTGGACCCCCCCTCCAAACCCAACAGGAAGTCCGCCATTTTACCTTTTGTGGCCGTTTTTGGCGATGTGTGACCCTGCTGCCAAACTTTTCACGCCTCGTATACGTCATCGGATTGAGCTGAAATTCGCCGTGTCCACTCAGGACACCATAGGGAATAGACGCATTCCAAAACTCTTACAAAAGTCTGACGGTGTGGCCGGGGCGTGGCCTCAAACTTTGACCATTTCTGAGGACACAGAAAGTCTCTATAACTTCTTCGTTTTCTGTCCGATCTGTACGAAATGTCACATGTATGATCAGAGTCTGACCCTAAACACATCTATACAACAATATTGAGGCTTTGACAGAGCACCACCTACTGGCTACACAAAATGTTGTGTTTTCATAGGTTTTTCTGCCTGCCCCCCTGGCCTGTTTTGAGTAGGGTCATGAAAATTGGTACACATGTGTATCACCCCAAGATGCACAAAAAAGTCTCTTGGACCCCCCCTCCAAACCCAACAGGAAGTCCGCAATTTTGAAATTTCTGTTAATTTTTGGCGATTTGTGACCCTCCTACAAAACTTTTACGCCTCGCATACTTCATCCAAATGACCTAAAACTCACTGTGTCCACTCAGGACACCATAGGGAATAGACGCATTCCAAAACTCTTACAAAAGTCTGACGGTGTGGCGGGGGCGTGGCCTCAAAGTTGACCATTCGCCATTACAAAGGAACTCACTGTATTTATTGCCCTAACGCGTAGCCCCGCTGGCCAGTTTGACACAGGATCATGAGAATTAGCACACATGTGTATCACCCCAAGACGCACAAAAAAGTCTCTTGGACCCCCCCTCCAAACCCAACAGGAAGTCCACCATTTTGATTTTTTTTTGTAATTTTTACCGTTTTCTGACCCTGCTATAAAACTTTTCATGCCTCGCATACTTCATGCAATTGAGCTGAAATCCACTGTGTCCACTCAGGACACCATAGGGAATAGACGCATTCCAAAACTCTTTCAAAAGTATTACCGTGTGGTGGGGGAGTGGCCTCAAAGTTGACCGTTCGCCATTACAAAGGGACTCGCTGTGTTTTATGCAGTACTACCCATATACTTTATGCAACGTGGACAAAATCTTACAGTACTGCCATGGAGCCGAGTCTAAACAGATATATATGCTAATAGGATGATACGGTCATAGCGCCACCTACTGGTAGCAGGAAAGTTTGGTTGTAAACATGTGTTCGTTGTATCTCTGTGGAAATAAGAGGAGGAGAGCATAGCACAGGAGAGTATAGGAGACGAGAGCATAGGAGAGAAGACTGCGATGACCCTGCGGATCGCAAGGTGCGCGAGGGCCCGCAATGCTGCTTGCAGCTTTAATTATTTTTAGGGCCCGAGCACCGAATGGTGCAAGAGCCCTATTGAAACCCTTAGGATTATTATTTTTTTTTTTTTTTTTTTTTTTTTTTTTTTTTTTTTTTTTTTTTTTTCCCCCTCCGAGATCGCATTTTTGGAGGCCTTAACATGCCCAAAAACTCACCAAACTTGGTAGAAAAATTCATTCGCCCGAAAAATTTTGAAATTTGCTGACTTTTGAAATGCACATATAAAAATGGCTCTATAGCGCCCCCAACGCGTAGCCCCTCTGGCCGGTTTGACACAGGATTATGAAAATTGGCACACATATGTATCACCTCAAGACGCACAAAAAAGTCTCTTGGACCCCCCCTCCAAACCCAACAGGAAGTCCGCCATTTGAAGGTTTGTGGCCATTTTTGGCGATGTGTGACCCCGCTGCCAAACTTTTCACGCCTCGCATACTTTAACGGATTGAGCTGAAATTCGCCGTGTCCACTCAGGACACCATAGGGAATAGACGCATTCCAAAACTCTTACAAAAGTCTGACGGTGTGGCCGGGGCGTGGCCTCAAAGTTTGACCATTTCTGAGGACACAGAAAGTCTCTATAACTTCTTCGTTTTCTGTCCGATCTGTACGAAATGTCACATGTATGATCAGAGTCTGACCCTAAACACATCTATACAACAATATTGAGGCTTTGACAGAGCGCCACCTACTGGCTACACAAAATGTTGTGTTTTCATAGGTTTTTCTGCCTGCCCCTGTGGCCTGTTTTGAGTAGGGTCACGAAAACTGGCACACATGTTTATCACCCCAAGATGCACAAAAAAGTCTCTTGGACCCCCCCTCCAAACCCAACAGGAAGTCCGCCATTTTGAAATTTCTGTTAATTTTTGGCGATTTGTGACCCTGCTGCAAAACTTTTCACGCCTCGCATACTTCATCCAATCAAGCTGAAAATCACTGTGTCCACTCAGGACACGATACAGAATAGACGCATTCCAAAACTCTTACAAAAGTATTACGGTGTGGTGGGGGTGTGGCCTCAAAGTTGACCATTCGCCATTACAAAGGAACTCCCTGTATTTTTTGCCCTAACACGTAGCCCCGCTGGCCAGTTTGACACAGGATCATGAAAATTAGCACACATGTGTATCACCCCAAGACGCACAAAAAAGTCTCTTGGACCACCGCTCCAAACCCAACAGGAAGTCCGCCATTTTGACTTTTGTGGCCATTTTTTGCCTATTTGTGACCCTGCTTCAAAACTTTTCACGCCTCACATACTTCATGCAATTGAGCTGAAAATCACTGTGTCCACTCAGGACACCATAGGGAATAGACGCATTCCAAAACTCTTTCAAAAGTATTACCGTGTGGTGGGGGCGTGGCCTCAAATTTGACCATTCGCCATTACAAAGGAACTTGCTCTATTCTATGTAGTACTACCCATATACTTAATGCAATGTGGACAAAATCTTACAGTACTGCTATGGACCCGAGTCTGAACAGATATATATGCTAATAGGATGATACGGTCATAGCGCCACCTACTGGTAGCAGGAAAGTTTGGTTGTAAACATGTGTTTGTTGTATATCTGTGGAAATGAGAGGAGGACAGCATAGGACAGGAGAGTATAGGAGACGAGAGCATAGGAGAGAAGACTGCGATGACCCTGCGGATCGCAAGGTGCGCGAGGGCCCGCAATGCTGCTTGCAGCTTTAATTTTTTTTTTTTTTTTTTTTTTTTTTTTCCCCCTCCGAGATCGCATTTTTGGAGGCCTTAACATGCCCAAAAACTCACCAAACTTGGTAGAAAAATTCATTCGCCCGAAAAATTTTGAAATTTGCTGACTTTTGAAATGCACATATAAAAATGGCTCTATAGCGCCCCCAACGCGCAGCCCCTCTGGCCGGTTTGACACAGGATTATGAAAATTGGCACACATATGTATCACCTCAAGACGCACAAAAAAGTCTCTTGGACCCCCCCTCCAAACCCAACAGGAAGTCCGCCATTTGAAGGTTTGTGGCCATTTTTGGCGATGTGTGACCCTGCTGCCAAACTTTTCACGCCTCGCATACGTCATCGGATTGAGCTGAAATTCGCCGTGTCCACTCAGGACACCATAGGGAATAGACGCATTCCAAAACTCTTACAAAAGTCTGACGGTGTGACCGGGGCGTGGCCTCAAAGTTTGACCATTTCTGAGGACACAGAAAGTCTCTATAACTTCTTCGTTTTCTGTCCGATCTGTACGAAATGTCACATGTATGATCAGAGTCTGACCCTAAACACATCTATACAACAATATTGAGGCTTTGACAGAGCGCCACCTACTGGCTACACAAAATGTTGTGTTTTCATAGGTTTTTCTGCCTGCCCCTGTGGCCTGTTTTGAGTAGGGTCACGAAAATTGGCACACATGTTTATCACCCCAAGACGCACAAAAAAGTCTCTCGGACCCCCCCTCCAAACCCAACAGGAAGTCCGCAATTTTGAAATGTCTGTTAATTTTTGGCGATTTGTGACCCTGCTACAAAACTTTTCACGCCTCGCATACTTCATCCAATCAAGCTGAAAATCACTGTGTCCACTCAGGACACGATACAGAATAGACGCATTCCAAAACTCTTACAAAAGTATTACGGTGTGGTGGGGGTGTGGCCTCAAAGTTGACCATTCGCCATTACAAAGGAACTCCCTGTATTTTTTGCCCTAACACGTAGCCCCGCTGGCCAGTTTGACACAGGATCATGAAAATTAGCACACATGTGTATCACCCCAAGACGCACAAAAAAGTCTCTTGGACCCCCGCTCCAAACCCAACAGGAAGTCCACCATTTTGATTTTTTTTTGTAATTTTTACCGTTTTCTGACCCTGCTATAAAGCTTTTCATGCCTCGCATACTTTATGCAATTGAGCTGAAATTCACTGTGTCCACTCAGGACACCATAGGGAATAGACGCATTCCAAAACTCTTTCAAAAGTATTACCGTGTGGCGGGGGAGTGGCCTCAAAGTTGACCATTCGCCATTACAAAGGAACTCGCTGTGTTTTATGCAGTACTACCCATATACTTTATGCAATGTGGACAAAATCTTACAGTACTGCTATGGACCCGAGTCTGAACAGATATATATGCTAATAGGATGATACGGTCATAGCGCCACCTACTGGTAGCAGGAAAGTTCTGTTGTAAACATGTGTTCGTTGTATATCTGTGGAAATGAGAGGAGGAGAGCATAGGACAGGAGAGTATAGGAGACGAGAGCATAGGAGAGAAGACTGCGATGACCCCCGCGGATCGCAAGGTGCGCGAGGGCCCGCAATGCTGCTTGCAGCTTTAATTTTTTTTTTTTTTTTTTTTTCCCCTCCGAGATCGCATTTTTGGAGGCCTTAACATGCCCAAAAACTCACCAAACTTGGTAGAAAAATTCATTCGCCCGAAAAATTTTGAAATTTGCTGACTTTTGAAATGCACATATAAAAATGGCTCTATAGCGCCCCCAACGCGTAGCCCCTCTGGCCGGTTTGACACAGGATTATGAAAATTGGCACACATATGTATCACCTCAAGACGCACAAAAAAGTCTCTTGGACCCCCCCTCCAAACCCAACAGGAAATCCGCCATTTGAAGGTTTGTGGCCATTTTTGGCGATGTGTGACCCTGCTGCCAAACTTTTCACGCCTCGCATACTTCATCGGATTGAGCTGAAATTCGCCGTGTCCACTCAGGACACCATAGGGAATAGACGCATTCCAAAACTCTTACAAAAGTCTGACGGTGTGGCCGGGGCGTGGCCTCAAAGTTTGACCATTTCTGAGGACACAGAAAGTCTCTATAACTTCTTCGTTTTCTGTCCGATCTGTACGAAATGTCACATGTATGATCAGAGTCTGACCCTAAACACATCTATACAACAATATTGAGGCTTTGACAGAGCGCCACCTACTGGCTACACAAAATGTTGTGTTTTCATAGGTTTTTCTGCTTGCCCCTGTGGCCTGTTTTGAGTAGGGTCACGAAAATTGGCACACATGTTTGTCACCCCAAGATGCACAAAAAAGTCTCTTGGACCCCCCCTCCAAACCCAACAGGAAGTCCGCCATTTTGAAATTTCTGTTAATTTTTGGCGATTTGTGACCCTGCTGCAAAACTTTTCACGCCTCGCATACTTCATCCAATCAAGCTGAAAATCACTCTGTCCACTCAGGACACCATAGGGAATAGACGCATTCCAAAACTCTTACAAAAGTCTGAAGGTGTGATGGGGGCGTGGCCTCAAAGTTGACCATTCGCCATTACAAAGGAACTCCCTGTATTTGTTGCCCTAATGCGTAGCCCCGCTGGCCAGTTTGACACAGGATTATGAAAATTGGCACACATATGTATCACCTCAAGACGCACAAAAAAGTCTCTTGGACCCCCCCTCCAAACCCAACAGGAAGTCCGCCATTTGAAGGTTTGTGGCCATTTTTGGCGATGTGTGACCCTGCTGCCAAACTTTTCACGCCTCGCATACTTCAACGGATTGAGCTAAAATTCGCCGTGTCCACTCAGGACACCATAGGGAATAGACGCATTCCAAAACTCTTACAAAAGTCTGACGGTGTGGCCGGGGCGTGGCCTCAAAGTTTGACCATTTCTGAGGACACAGAAAGTCTCTATAACTTCTTTGTTTTCTGTCCGATCTGTACGAAATGTCACATGTATGATCAGAGTCTGACCCTAAACACATCTATACAACAATATTGAGGCTTTGACAGAGCGCCACCTACTGGCTACACAAAATGTTGTGTTTTCATAGGTTTTTCTGCCTGCCCCTGTGGCCTGTTTTGAGTAGGGTCACGAAAATTGGCACACATGTGTATCACCCCAAGATGCACAAAAAAGTCTCTTGGACCCCCCCTCCAAACCCAACAGGAAGTCCGCCATTTTGAAATTTCTGTTAATTTTTGGCGATTTGTGACCCTGCTGCAAAACTTTTCACGCCTCGCATACTTCATCCAAATGAGCTAAAACTCACTGTGTCCACTCAGGACACCATAGGGAATAGACGCATTCCAAAACTCTTACAAAAGTCTGACGGTGTGGCGGGGGCGTGGCCTCAAAGTTGACCATTCGCCATTACAAAGGAACTCCCTGTATTTTTTGCCCTAATGTGTAGCCCCGCTGGCCAGTTTGACACAGGTTCATGAAAATTAGCACACATGTGTATCACCCCAAGACGCACAAAAAAGTCTCTTGGACCCCGCCTCCAAACCCAACAGGAAGTCCGCCATTTTGACTTTTGTGGCAATTGTTTGCCTATTTTTGACCCTGCTTCAAAACTTTTCACACCTCACATACTTCATGCAATTGAGCTGAAATTCACTGTGTCTACTCAGGACACCATAGGGAATAGATGCATTCCAAAACTCTTTCAAAAGTATTACCGTGTGGCGGGGGAGTGGCCTCAAAGTTGACCGTTCGCCATTACAAAGGAACTCGCTGTGTTTTATGCAGTACTACCCATATACTTTATGCAATGTGGACAAAATCTTACAGTACTGCTATGGACCTGAGTCTGAACAGATATATATGCTAATAGGATGATACGGTCATAGCGCCACCTACTGGTAGCAGGAAAGTTTGGTTGTAAACATGTGTTCGTTGTATCTCTGTGGAAATAAGAGGAGAGCATAGGACAGGAGAGAATAGGAGACAAGAGCATAGGAGAGAAGACTGCGATGACCCCGCGGATCGCAAGGTGCGCGAGGGCCCGCAATGCTGCTTGCAGCTTTTTTTTTTTTTTTTTTTTTTTTTTTCCCCTCCGAGATCGCATTTTTGGAGGCCTTAACATGCCCAAAAACTCACCAAACTTGGTAGAAAAATTCATTCGCCCGAAAAATTTTGAAATTTGCTGACTTTTGAAATGCACATATAAAAATGGCTCTATAGCGCCCCCAACGCGTAGCCCCTCTGGCCGGTTTGACACAGGATTATGAAAATTGGCACACATATGTATCACCTCAAGACGCACAAAAAAGTCTCTTGGACCCCCCCTCCAAACCCAACAGGAAGTCCGCCTTTTGAAGGTTTGTGGCCATTTTTGGCGATGTGTGACCCTGCTGCCAAACTTTTCACGCCTCGCATACTTCATCGGATTGAGCTGAAATTCGCCGTGTCCACTCAGGACACCATACGGAATAGACGCATTCCAAAACTCTTACAAAAGTCTGACGGTGTGGCCGGGGCGGGGCCTCAAAGTTTGACCATTTCTGAGGACACAGAAAGTCTCTATAATTTCTTCGTTTTCTGTCCGATCTTTACGAAATGTCACATGTATGATCAGAGTCTGACCCTAAACACATCTATACAACAATATTGAGGCTTTGACAGAGCGCCACCTACTGGCTACACAAAATGTTGTGTTTTCATAGGTTTATCTGCCTGCCCCTGTGGCCTGTTTTGAGTAGGGTCATGAAAATTGGCACACGTGTGTATCACCCCAAGATGCACAAAAAAGTCTCTTGGACCCCCCCTCCAAACCCAACAGGAAGTCCGCCATTTTTAAATTTCTGTTAATTTTTGGCGATTTGTGACCCTGCTGCAAAACTTTTCACGCCTCGCATACTTCATCCAATCAAGCTGAAAATCACTGTGTCCACTCAGGACACCATAGGGAATAGACGCATTCCAAAACTCTTACAAAAGTCTTACGGTGTGGTGGGGGCGTGGCCTCAAAGTTGACCATTCGCCATTACAAAGGAACTCCCTGTATTTTTTGCCCTAACGCGTAGCCCCGCTGGCCAGTTTGACACAGGATCATGAAAATTAGCACACATGTGTATCACCCCAAGACGCACAAAAAAGTCTCTTGGACCCCCCCTCCAAACCCAACAGGAAGTCCGCCATTTTGACTTTTGTGGCCATTTTTTGCCTATTTGTGACCCTGCTTCAAAACTTTTCACGGCTCACATACTTCTTGCAATTGAGCTGAAATTCACTGTGTCCACTCAGGACACCATAGGGAATAGACGCATTCCAAAACTCTTTCAAAAGTATTACCGTGTGGCAGGGGAGTGGCCTCAAAGTTGACCATTCGCCATTACAAAGGAACTCGCTGTGTTTTATGCAGTACTACCCATGTACTTTATGCAATGTGGACAAAATCTTACAGTACTGCCATGGAGCCGAGTCTAAACAGATATATATGCTAATAGGATGATACGGTCATAGCGCCACCTACTGGTAGCAGGAAAGTTTGGTTGTAAACATGTGTTTGTTGTATATCTGTGGAAATGAGAGGAGGAGAGCATAGCACAGGAGAGTATAGGAGACGAGAGCATAGGAGAGAAGACTGCGATGACCCCCGCGGATCGCAAGGTGCGCGAGGGCCCGCAATGCTGCTTGCAGCTTTAATTAGGGCCCGAGCACCGAATGGTGCAAGAGCCCTATTGAAACCCTTAGGATTATTAGGGCCCGAGCACCGAATGGTGCAAGAGCCCTATTGAAACCCTTAGGATTATTATTAGGGCCCGAGCACCGAATGGTGCAAGAGCCCTATTGAAACCCTTAGGATTATTATTTTTTTTTTTCCCCCTCCGAGATCGCATTTTTGGAGCCCTTAACATGCCCAAAAACTCACCAAACTTGGTAGAAAAATTCATTCGCCCGAAAAATTTTGAAATTTGCTGACTTTTGAAATGCACATATAAAAATGGCTCTATAGCGCCCCCAACGCGTAGCCCCTCTGGCCGGTTTGACACAGGATTATGAAAATTGGCACACATATGTATCACCTCAAGACGCACAAAAAAGTCTCTTGGACCCCCCCTCCAAACCCAACAGGAAGTCCGCCATTTGAAGGTTTGTGGCCATTTTTGGCGATGTGTGACCCTGCTGCCAAACTTTTCACGCCTCGCATACTTCAACGGATTGAGCTGAAATTCGCCGTGTCCACTCAGGACACCATAGGGAATAGACGCATTCCAAAACTCTTACAAAAGTCTGACGGTGTGGCCGGGGCGTGGCCTCAAAGTTTGACCATTTCTGAGGACACAGAAAGTCTCTATAACTTCTTCGTTTTCTGTCCGATCTGTACGAAATGTCACATGTATGATCAGAGTCTGACCCTAAACACATCTATACAACAATATTGAGGATTTGACAGAGCGCCACCTACTGGCTACACAAAATGTTGTGTTTTCATAGGTTTTTCTGCCTGCCCCCCTGGCCTGTTTTGAGTAGGGTCATGAAAATTGGTACACATGTGTATCACCCCAAGATGCACAAAAAAGTCTCTTGGACCCCCCCTCCAAACCCAACAGGAAGTCCGCAATTTTGAAATTTCTGTTAATTTTTGGCGATTTGTGACCCTCCTACAAAACTTTTCACGCCTCGCATACTTCATCCAAATGAGCTAAATTTCACTGTGTCCACTCAGGACACCATAGGGAATAGACGCATTCAAAAACTCTTACAAAAGTCTGACGGTGTGGCGGGGGCGTGGCCTCAAAGTTGACCATTCGCCATTACAAAGGAACTCACTGTATTTATTGCCCTAATGCGTAGCCCCGCTGGCCAGTTTGACACAGGATCATGAGAATTAGCACACATGTGTATCACCCCAAGACGCACAAAAAAGTCTCTTGGACCCCCCCTCCAAACCCAACAGGAAGTCCACCATTTTGACTTTTGTGGCCATTTTTTGCCTATTTGTGACCCTGCTTCAAAACTTTTCACGCCTCACATACTTCATGCAATTGAGCTGAAATTCACTGTGTCCACTCAGGACACCACAGGGAATAGACGCATTCCAAAACTCTTACAAAGGTCTTACGGTGTGGTGGGGGCGTGGCCTCAAAGTTGACCATTCGCCATTACAAAGGAGCTCCCTGTATTTTTTGCCCTAATGTGTAGCCCCGCTGGCCAGTTTGACACAGGTTCATGAAAATTAGCACACGTGTATCACCCCAAGACGCACAAAAAAGTCTCTTGGACCCCGCCTCCAAACCCAACAGGAAGTCCGCCATTTTGACTTTTGTGGCAATTGTTTGCCTATTTTTGACCCTGCTTCAAAACTTTTCACGCCTCACATACTTCATGCAATTGAGCTGAAATTCACTGTGTCTACTCAGGACACCATAGGGAATAGATGCATTCCAAAACTCTTTCAAAAGTATTACCGTGTGGCGGGGGAGTGGCCTCAAAGTTGACCGTTCGCCATTACAAAGGAACTCGCTGTGTTTTATGCAGTACTACCCATATACTTTATGCAATGTGGACAAAATCTTACAGTACTGCTATGGACCCGAGTCTGAACAGACATATATGCTAATAGGATGATACGGTCATAGCGCCACCTACTGGTAGCAGGAAAGTTTGGTTGTAAACATGTGTTCGTTGTATCTCTGTGGAAATAAGAGGAGAGCATAGGACAGGAGAGTATAGGAGACAAGAGCATAGGAGAGAAGACTGCGATGACCCCGCGGATCGCAAGGTGCGCGAGGGCCCGCAATGCTGCTTGCAGCTTTAATTATTAGGGCCCGAGCACCGAATGGTGCAAGAGCCCTATTGAAACCCTTAGGATTATTATTTTTAGGGCCCGAGCACCGAATGGTGCAAGAGCCCTATTGAAACCCTTAGGATTATTATTAGGGCCCGAGCACCGAATGGTGCAAGAGCCCTATTGAAACCCTTAGGATTATTATTAGGGCCCGAGCACCGAATGGTGCAAGAGCCCTATTGAAACCCTTAGGATTATTATTTTTTTTTTTTTTTTTTTTTTTTTTTTCCCCCTCCGAGATCGCATTTTTGGAGGCCTTAACATGCCCAAAAACTCACCAAACTTGGTAGAAAAATTCATTCGCCCAAAAAATTTTGAAATTTACTGACTTTTGAAATGCACATATAAAAATGGCTCTATAGCGCCCCCAACGCGTAGCCCCTCTGGCCGGTTTGACACAGGATTATGAAAATTGGCACACATATGTATCATCTCAAGACGCACAAAAAAGTCTCTTGGACCCCCCCTCCAAACCCAACAGGAAGTCCGCCATTTGAAGGTTTGTGGCCATTTTTGGCGATGTGTGACCCTGCTGCCAAACTTTTCACGCCTCGCATACTTCAACGGATTGAGCTGAAATTCGCCGTGTCCACTCAGGACACCATAGGGAATAGACGCATTCCAAAACTCTTACAAAAGTCTGACGGTGTGGCCGGGGCGTGGCCTCAAAGTTTGACCATTTCTGAGGACACAGAAAGTCTCTATAACTTCTTCGTTTTCTGTCCGATCTGTATGAAATGTCACATGTATGATCAGAGTCTGACCCTAAACACATCTATACAACAATATTGAGGCTTTGACAGAGCGCCACCTACTGGCTACACAAAATGTTGTGTTTTCATAGGTTTTTCTGCCTGCCCCCCTGGCCTGTTTTGAGTAGGGTCATGAAAATTGGTACACATGTGTATCACCCCAAGATGCACAAAAAAGTCTCTTGGACCCCCCCTCCAAACCCAACAGGAAGTCCGCAATTTTGAAATTTCTGTTAATTTTTGGCGATTTGTGACCCTGCTACAAAACTTTTCACGCCTCGCATACTTCATCCAATCAAGCTGAAAATCACTGTGTCCACTCAGGACACGATACAGAATAGACGCATTCCAAAACTCTTACAAAAGTATTACGGTGTGGTGGGGGTGTGGCCTCAAAGTTGACCATTCGCCATTACAAATGAACTCCCTGTATTTATTGCCCTAACGCGTAGCCCCGCTGGCCAGTTTGACACAGGATCATGAAAATTGACACACGTGTATCACCCCAAGACGCACAAAAAAGTCTCTTGGACCCCCCCTCCAAACCCAACAGGAAGTCCGCCATTTTGACTTTTGTGGCCATTTTTTGCCTATTTGTGACCCTGCTTCAAAACTTTTCACGCATCACAAACTTCATGGAATTGAGCTGAAATTCACTGTGTCCACTCAGGACACCATAGGGAATAGACGCATTCCAAAACTCTTTCAAAAGTATTACCGTGTGGCGGGGGAGTGGCCTCAAAGTTGACCGTTCGCCATTACAAAGGAACTCGCTGTGTTTTATGCAGTACTACCCATATACTTCATGCAATGTGGCCAAAATCTTACAGTACTGCCATGGACCCGAGTCTGAACACATATATATGCTAATAGGATGATACGGTCATAGCGCCACCTACTGGTAGCAGGAAAGTGTGGTTGTAAACATGTGTTTGTTGTACATCTCTGCAAATGAGAGGAGAGGAGGGCATAGCACAGGAGAGTATAGGAGACAAGAGCATAGGAGAGAAGACAGCGATAGCCCCGCGGATCGCAAGGTGCGCGAGGGCCCGCAATGCTGCTTGCAGCTTTAATTAGGGCCCGAGCACCGAATGGTGCAAGAGCCCTATTGAAACCCTTAGGATTATTATTTTTTTTTTTTTTTTTTTTTTTTTTTTTTTTTCCTCCTCCGAGATCGCATTTTTGGAGGCCTTAACATGCCCAAAAACTCACCAAACTTGGTAGAAAAATTCATTCGCCCGAAAAATTTTTAAATTTGCTGACTTTTGAAATGCACATATAAAAATGGCTCTATAGCGCCCCCAACGCGTAGCCCCTCTGGCCGGTTTGACACAGGATTATGAAAATTGGCACACATATGTATCACCTCAAGACGCACAAAAAAGTCTCTTGGACCCCCCCTCCAAACCCAACAGGAAGTCCGCCATTTGAAGGTTTGTGGCCATTTTTGGCGATGTGTGACCCTGCTGCCAAACTTTTCACGCCTCGCATACTTCAACGGATTGAGCTGAAATTCGCCGTGTCCACTCAGGACACCATAGGGAATAGACGCATTCCAAAACTCTTACAAAAGTCTTACGGTGTGGCCGGGGCGTGGCCTCAAAGTTTGACCATTTCTGAGGACACAGAAAGTCTCTATAACTTCTTCGTTTTCTGTCCGATCTGTACGAAATGTCACATGTATAATCAGAGTCTGACCCTAAACACATCTATACAACAATATTGAGGCTTTGACAGAGCGCCACCTACTGGCTACACAAAATGTTGTGTTTTCATAGGTTTTTCTGCCTGCCCCCCTGGCCTGTTTTGAGTAGGGTCATGAAAATTGGTACACATGTGTATCACCCCAAGATGCACAAAAAAGTCTCTTGGACCCCCCCTCCAAACCCAACAGGAAGTCCGCAATTTTGAAATTTCTGTTAATTTTTGGCGATTTGTGACCCTCCTACAAAACTTTTCACGCCTCGCATACTTCCTCCAAATGAGCTAAAACTCACTGTGTCCACTCAGGACACCATAGGGAATAGACGCATTCAAAAACTCTTACAAAAGTCTGACGGTGTGGCGGGGGCGTGGCCTCAAACTTGACCATTCGCCATTACAAAGGAACTCACTGTATTTATTGCCCTAATGCGTAGCCCCGCTGGCCAGTTTGACACAGGATCATGAGAATTAGCACACATGTGTATCACCCCAAGACGCACAAAAAAGTCTCTTGGACCCCCCCTCCAAACCCAACAGGAAGTCCGCCATTTTGACTTTTGTGGCCATTTTTTGCCTATTTGTGACCCTGCTTCAAAACTTTTCACGCCTCGCATACTTCATGCAATTGAGCTGAAATTCACTGTGTCTACTCAGGACACCATAGGGAATAGACGCATTCCAAAACTCTTTCAAAAGTATTACCGTGTGGCGGGGGAGTGGCCTCAAAGTTGACCGTTCGCCATTACAAAGGAACTCACTGTATTTATTGCCCTAATGCGTAGCCCCGCTGGCCAATTTGACACAGGATCATGAGAATTAGCACACATGTGTATCACCCCAAGACGCACAAAAAAGTCTCTTGGACCCCCCCTCCAAACCCAACAGGAAGTCCGCCATTTTGATTCTTTTTGTAATTTTTACCGTTTTCTGACCCTGCTATAAAACTTTTCAAACCTCGCATACTTCATGCAATTGAGCTGAAATTCACTGTGTCCACTCAGGACACCATAGAGAATAGACGCATTCCAAAACTCTTTCAAAAGTATTACCGTGTGGTGGGGGAGTGGCCTCAAAGTTGACCATTCGCCATTACAAAGGAACTCGCTGTGTTTTATGCAGTACTACCCATATACTTTATGCAATGTGGACAAAATCTTACAGTACTGCCATGGAGCCGAGTCTAAACAGATATATATGCTAATAGGATGATACGGTCATAGCGCCACCTACTGGTAGCAGGAAAGTTTGGTTATAAACATGTGTTTGTTGTATATCTGTGGAAATGAGAGGAGGAGAGCATAGCACAGGAGAGTATAGGAGACGAGAGCATAGGAGAGAAGACTGCGATGACCCCGCGGATCGCAAGGTGCGCGAGGGCCCGCAATGCTGCTTGCAGCTTTAATTTTTTTTTTTTTTCTTTCCCCCCCTTAGATCGCATTTTTGGGGGCCTTAACATGCCCAAAAACTCACCAAACTTGGTAGAAAAATTCATTCGCCCTAAAAATTTTGAAATTTGCTGACGTTTGAAACGCACATAGGAAAATGACTCTATAGCGCCCCCAACGCGTAGCCCCTCTGGCCGGTTTGACACAGGATTATGAAAATTGGCACACATATGTATCACCTCAAGACGCACAAAAAAGTCTCTTGGACCCCCCCTCCAAACCCAACAGGAAGTCCGCCATTTGAAGGTTTGTGGCCATTTTTGGCGCTGTGTGATCCTGCTGCCAAATTTTTCACGCCTCGCATACTTCATCGGATTGAGCTGAAATTCGCCGTGTCCACTCAGGACACCATAGGGAATAGACGCATTCCAAAACTCTTACAAAAGTCTGACGGTGTGGCCGGGGCGTGGCCTCAAAGTTTGACCATTTCTGAGGACACAGAAAGTCTCTATAACTTCTTCGTTTTCTGTCCGATCTGTACGAAATGTCACATGTATGATCAGAGTCTGACCCTAAACACATCTATACAACAATATTGAGGCTTTGACAGAGCGCCACCTACTGGCTACACAAAATGTTGTGTTTTCATAGGTTTTTCTGCCTGCCCCTGTGGCCTGTTTTGAGTAGGGTCACGAAAATTGGCACACGTGTATCACCCCAAGATGCACAAAAAAGTCTCTTGGACCCCCCCTCCAAACCCAACAGGAAGTCCGCCATTTTGAAATTTCTGTTAATTTTTGGCGATTTGTGACCCTCCTACAAAACATTTCACGCCTCGCATACTTCATCCAAATGAGCTAAAACTCACTGTGTCCACTCAGGACACCATAGGGAATAGACGCATTCCAAAACTCTTACAAAAGTCTGACGGTGTGGCGGGGGCGTGGCCTCAAAGTTGACCATTCGCCATTACAAAGGAACTCACTGTATTTATTGCCCTAATGCGTAGCCCCGCTGGCCAGTTTGACACAGGATCATGAGAATTAGCACACATGTGTATCACCCCAAGACGCACAAAAAAGTCTCTTGGACCCCCCCTCCAAACCCAACAGGAAGTCCACCATTTTGATTTTTTTTTGTAATTTTTACCGTTTTCTGACCCTGCTATAAAACTTTTCATGCCTCACATACTTCATGCAATTGAGCTGAAATTCACTGTGTCCACTCAGGACACCATAGGGAATAGACGCATTCCAAAACTCTTTCAAAAGTATTACCGTGTGGTGGGGGAGTGGCCTCAAAGTTGACCATTCGCCATTACAAAGGAACTCGTTGTGTTTTATGCAGTACTACCCATATACTTTATGCAATGTGGACAAAATCTTACAGTACTGCCATGGAGCCGAGTCTAAACAGATATATATGCTAATAGGATGATACGGTCATAGCGCCACCTACTGGTAGCAGGAAAGTTTGGTTGTAAACATGTGTTTGTTGTATATCTGTGGAAATGGGAGGAGGAGAGCATAGCACAGGAGAGTATAGGAGACGAGAGCATAGGAGAGAAGACTGAGATGACCCCGCGGATCGCAAGGTGCGCGAGGGCCCGCAATGCTGCTTGCAGCTTTAATTTTTTTTTTTTTTTTTTTTTTTTTTTTTTTTTTTTTTTTTTCCCCCTCCGAGATCGCATTTTTGGAGGCCTTAACATGCCCAAAAACTCACCAAACTTGGTAGAAAAATTCATTCGCCCGAAAAATTTTGAAATTTGCTGACTTTTGAAATGCACATATAAAAATGGCTCTATAGCGCCCCCAACGCGTAGCCCCTCTGGCCGGTTTGACACAGGATTATGAAAATTGGCACACATATGTATCACCTCAAGACGCACAAAAAAGTCTCTTGGACCCCCCCTCCAAACCCAACAGGAAGTCCGCCATTTGAAGGTTTGTGGCCATTTTTGGCGATGTGTGACCCTGCTGCCAAACTTTTCACGCCTCGCATACTTCAACGGATTGAGCTGAAATTCGCCGTGTCCACTCAGGACACCATAGGGAATAGACGCATTCCAAAACTCTTACAAAAGTCTGACGGTGTGGCCGGGGCGTGGCCTCAAAGTTTGACCATTTCTGAGGACACAGAAAGTCTCTATAACTTCTTCGTTTTCTGTCCGATCTGTACGAAATGTCACATGTATGATCAGAGTCTGACCCTAAACACATCTATACAACAATATTGAGGCTTTGACAGAGCGCCACCTACTGGCTACACAAAATGTTGTGTTTTCATAGGTTTTTCTGCCTGCCCCTGTGGCCTGTTTTGAGTAGGGTCACGAAAATTGGCACACATGTGTATCACCCCAAGATGCACAAAAAAGTCTCTTGGACCCCCCCTCCAAACCCAACAGGAAGTCCGCCATTTTGACTTTTGTGGCCATTTTGTGCCTATTTGTGACCCTGCTTCAAAACTTTTCACGCCTCACATACTTCATGCAATTGAGCTGAAATTCACTGTGTCCACTCAGGACACCATAGGGAATAGACGCATTCCAAAACTCCAGGAAAGTTTGGTTGTAAACATGTGTTTGTTGTATATCTGTGGAAATGAGAGGAGGAGAGAATAGCACAGGAGAGTATAGGAGACGAGAGCATAGGAGAGAAGACTGCGCTGACCCCGCGGATCGCAAGGTGCGCGAGGGCCCGCAATGCTGCTTGCAGCTTTAATTTTCTTTTGTTCCTCTTAGACTCACTGGCTCCGGCCTGCAGAAATCCTATCTTACGTAAGGATGAGCGTGTTCCGGCGACCCCCAACCGCAGACTGCCGCGGTGCCATGAAAACCCCCCTGAAGAGAAGCGAGCTCATTTGCATGATATCTGTGGGGCAGAACGTTCCCCAGATGCGAAGCTGATTAAAGAGTAATGTCGCTCAACAACTTGAGGGCAGAAAGGGAAAAAAAAAGATGGCCGACCACCAAGCTTTTGATGCTGCTGCTTCTCTCCCTAATTAACCCGTCTGAATCCTAATGGATGTGAGCAGCAGAAGGTCTCAAGCTTTTTAATAGACACCCCTCCCCCTACACAAAAAATTGTTTTGTTTGTTTAATTTATTTCAAATTGTTTATAATGTCAATAATGCACAATTATTCTATTATTATTACATTATTGTTATATTATTATTATTGGGGAAGCAGAATGTCCCACCGCCATCGCCGCCATCACCGCCATCACCGCCATCACCGCCATCGCCGCCATCGCCGCCATCGCCGCCATCACCCCTTTTGTTTTGGTAGTGGAGGTCAAGTTTCCTCACATCACATGATTGATTTTTTTTTCTGAATGAGCATCTGAGCAACTCCCGCCGGAATGATGTCACAAGCAGCTCAGTGCGGAGGTTGACCAGTTGAATCCTGATGGATTTGATAGCCAGGCTGTTGGAGGACAGATGGAGAGAGAGAGAGAGAGAGCAGCTGATGAACAAGGGGATTTAATGCCCTGTGACCCAGATCTGGCCAGAGCGGCCATGTGTGCCACCCACACTCTGTTTCCACTGCACAAATCTGCAAAGAAACAGCCAGCGCTAGCACAAGCTACTCCTTGTCACCCTGCTGCCCCCCCCTCCCACCAGCTTCCTCCCAGGCCCTGTCACGCATCACACACCTCTGCAATATGTATGCCATCCATCGCTATAGCAAAGGAGCGCTGCTCAACTTCTCATCCAATCAGCTGCTTTGTAATGTTCTTTTCTCCCATTACCAGTCTTTCGCCAGCAATAGTGGAATGGAAACTTATGAAAAATAAACCATATACTTCATGGTTTATTGGAGTTAGCGTCAGCTAGCATAATCAGAATCAGAATCAGAAATATTTTATTGATCCCATTCAAATTGACCAATTAAGCCATTCAAATTGACAAATCATAGGGCCTGTTAGGAAGATGTGATTTTTTTCAAAATGTAAATAAGTGAAAATTCTACTTCCTAGTTTATTGGAACAAGGGTTACTTTATGGTTAGGGTTAGCATTAGTTAGCATAAGCTATTATTATTATTGGCAGATTAACCAATCAGGGGCTTGCCATTTTTACATTATGTCAATAAATGTAACTAAGCCGTCTATTTCCTGGTTTATTGAGCCTAGGGTTAGCGTCAGCTAGCATACACCATTCAAATCGACCAATCATAGGGCCTGTTAGGAAGATGTGGTGACCAATCAGGGGGCTGTTGTTTTTTTACAGGATACAAATAGCTTTTTAATTTCACATAAAAAGCACAGGTGCTCCAAATGTCCCTCCCCGTATCCTTCCACCACATCCTGAAGGTCGGATTTTTATCCCGCCAGTACGACTTCAGTGACTCCTTCACCCTGTTTTAGAACCTTTTTTCCCAATGTTTCATTTGGTATTCCTCTCCGCGTGCCCTCATTCCATCCTCTGCTGAATGTGGATCTGACACGGTCGGCTAGTTTTTAGGGAGCAATTTGGAAATTTGGAAGGGACCCAGGCCATAGAGAAGGAGCTATAAGACATCACGTGGGCATCCTGTGTGAAGATGTGGGTGTCGGAGCAGCAGCAGTGGCCGCCCCCCCCCCCCCCCCAGGCACCTTGTCACAGATAGAAGTTAAAGAGAAGAAGAGGAGAAAATAAGGAAGTAGCCCTGACTCGGACTGACACATGGTCGCAGTCTGACAACTCTGCTGACATTTATGAAGTGACACTCAGGGAAGCAGCTCTCTCGCCTCAGGATCTCTCTCTCTCTCTCTCTCTCTCTCTGTGCCTGTGCTGGAATGTTATTAAAGAATTTTTCAAGGTGAATTTTTTATATGCCGTCCCTGCTGGGAGGTGAATTTAGCAGATGGGGAGCAAATGATTGGATGGATTTAAATTCAGTTTTTTTTTTTTTTATATATTAAAATTATTATTAAATAAAAAAATAAAAAGTAAAACTAAATAAAATACAATACAATAAAATAAACAAATAAAACTAAATACAATAAAATAAACAAATAAAACTAAAAATAACTAAATAAACAACAATAATAAAAAATATTATCCTTATTTATTTATTAAACAAACAAAGACACGACTTCTCTTGGTTAAGTCGTGATTGTTATTTTTTTATTTACAGTGAACAGTTTATGGATTTTACCTCAGTGAGGCGTCGAGTCGATACTCCAGAGAAAAACAAACGGACAGTGACAAATATTGAGCTGTCAGGACCACTTATACTGTTTAAGCTGGAGTAATGGCAGAAAAGTGCTTTCATTACATGCACGGCTAACAGCTGATAAGACGTTTCAAGTAGAGTTAAGCAACCTGATTTATTTACTTCACCTCTGCAGCGTTTCTTTCCTTTTGCTCACAGCGTTACCGATCGTATGAAAAATGCATCAAACACGAGCACAACACACTTCAGTGATGAAGTGTCAGCTAATACGCAGCTGGAGGTGATGTTTGATCACATAAAGCTTGCTACTTAAGTGCCGCTGTGTTGCTTTTACAATGGGGGAGGCATGGGGGGTGCAAGATATATCAAGATGAAGAAAAAAAATGGCGGAAAAACATTTGCATATCAAACATATTAATAATAATAGTCGGATTATGGCATTGATGTCACTTTCATTTCCCTGCGAGTGCAATGATCCGGATCTACGGCGATTTAGCCTAGCCTAGCTTAGCTTAGCATTACCGTAATTTGCCTTGAAAATGTTTGCACATATTTTTCATTATTATTATTATCATTATTATAATTATTTTGCTTTTTTTTCGTAGTGTATTTCCTTGTTCTCTTTAACCATTGTTATGTAGCTATTTCTTACTTTTTATTTATTGCTGGTATTATTATTATTATTTGTCCTCCCAATTTTGCACACTCATCAGGGGTGGCAAAAAATTTGATATTTTGTGGTTTTATTTTAGTTTACTATTTATTTTATTTTTATTTCTTTATTTATTAGATGTTTATTTATTTGTTTATTAATTAATTAATTGATGTATTTGATTTAGATTTTTCGTTTATATATTTATTTATTTGGATTTTAATGTATATATTTGTTTGTTTGGTTATTTTTGTGTACACATTTGTTTGTTTATGTATATATATTTGTTTATCTTACAGTTAAAAATCTTAGATTGTTTACCATTGTTTTCATGATTTCATAGCTTAATTCCCGTTGCCATGGCGATCAATCCTACCCCCCCCCCCCCCCCAAACATGCCTGGAAGTATTGACCTCTTTTCGCAGCCCACGTCCTCACGCGCGATCCCGTCATGTCGCCTCTCCGCAGACATTCTAATCCGTGTGTTAACACTCGAAGCTCCAACATCCGCACACAAACTCTCTTCCTGTTTCCTTTGATGCTGCAAAAAAACAAAAAAACAAAAAACAAATACATCGCTCATTGTCAAAGCAAACAGCAGGGAGTCGTCTTGTCCCTCATTATCAGGGATACAAGTCATTCTCATCAAAGGCTTTCTTGCTAAAAACAAAAAAATTAAGAGGAAAAACCCAAACAACAGATGTACATTGTTTACCTGTTTATTTTGTTTGTCTTCAAATAATCAAGCCCGGGCAGCATCTGTGTGTTTTGCTGACTTTTGTTATAAAATATTCAAAGCTACCTGCTTTCATTACAACATGATCCCACATCAACGTTTATTCTTGTAGCATTAAAGCTAAAATGCTAACGCTAAGTGTGATAATGACGTTGGCTTATTGTTTTGGCTTATTGGTTTATTTACTTGTTCTCTTTGGTTGCTTCTCAGTAGTCGGTGCCTTAGTCGGTTGGTTCTTGTTGATTGGTTGATTGGTATATTCTTGGTTGCTTGGTCAGTTGTTTCTCATTGGTTGCTTGATTGGTTGATATTTGTTGGTCAGTTCTCATTGGTTGCTTCTCATTGGTTGTTTGCTAAGTTAGTTGATTCTTGTTGGTCAGTTCACATTAGTTGATTGGTTGGTTTGTTCTGGTTATTAGCTAGTTCTTTGTGGTCGGTTGTTTTATGTGTTCCCTTTGGTTGGTGGGTCCTCATTAGCTGATTGGTTGATTTGTTTTCATTGGTACATTCTCATTGGTTGTTTGATTCATTTTTTTTCCAGTGACACCGGTTAAGGTTTCAGGGTGGATGCTTTAGTTGCGGCCATCTTGGAGGCACCTGGACCTGGAATCCTGTACAGAATGCTAATGCTAATGCTAATTATCTGCTTAACAGAGTCACAGCTAGACAAAATTATGGTGTCTTTTAATAAATTTTAGGGGGGTTGGAAACCCCTTTGGATTCACTGCCGCACCATCAGCAAGGCGAGTCCACTTGGGGGGAGCCGTAGGGGGAGCCTCCTTACCTTCCCTCGGCCCTGTGTGAGCGCGCTCTGAGGCACATTTGAATCCAACATACATAGAGCTGAGCTCAGCTGACCTTGCCAGGCTTATCCTCAAAATATATCCCTCCGATCATCCCTTTTAATAAATAGCATTTCTGCCGCTAAGGTGACAAAGAGCACTAGTATTACTACTCCAATTCTCACAACAGGGTGATAAAGGAGCTTTATCCTCTTTTAAGTACAGATGTGCAGATTATGTGCTAGCTGTACAGCCACATGTTTCTAATGAACATGATGTTAGCATGCATGCTACATGCTGACTATGAATATGCTGCCCACATGATGATGTTTTATGTTAGCACTGGGACCTGGAAGTCGTGACCATATAAGGGTCTATGCACAAGTCAGGCAAAATAATAATCCCCCCCCTCCCCTTCCCTTGTTTGCTTAATGTAGGTCAGTCATGACAAAGCACAGAGTGGACACGGCCGTGAGGTTTAAACAGCAACATAACGTCATGACCATAAATGGTTGGAAAAAAAAATTCTGCTTTTTGTTGGCATTTCCTATCGAGGGACTTAATCTGCATAATCTGAGCTGAAATTTTAAATGTTACCGCCAAAATACCATTAGCGTGTTATCAAAATGCCACGGTGTGTTTTGTACACAGGTTTAAATGGGAGGAAGGTAGTAGCAGCATCATGGACGAGGATGATGACACAAATGACAGGGAGGGAAAAGGGCACGACGGCACGGTGGCCACACGGACGGACTGCCGCCGATACCTCACCTAAGGGTCATTGGCACTTATGCAATGACACATTTTTGGTCCGCTAGGTGTGTTTCCTAGGCGTTGTCTTGTGACGTATCTCTCCGCAGTGGGGCTTAGTTGTGTAACCTCTTTTTTGGGTGGGGGCCACGGCGCTTTGACTAATCTTCGCACATCCCGGGGTGCACCTGGTAGGCAACAGAAATGAATGGGGTGGTGGCGGGGGTGCATGAGGCTGCCAAAGGCCTTGTTATCCTCCACCACCCCTGCCCCCTCCACCTCCCCATGACAAAGCGGATCTGCTTTCTATCAAAGAGCCACAGGCCACCCTCTCCTCCTTTCTTTACACCACCTCAGTTCTTGGTCAGCCTCGCAGGGATCAGGGGCTGTCACTGCCAGGCTTGGCCGCTGTTGAGCTCCCAGGGCCTGGCAAGGAGTCTGCGAGTGGCGGCCTCTAGAAAGCCACTTAATGGGTTTAGGCACATTTTGCTAATTTGTCAACAAGTTTCGGATGTGGATGCTTGGCTTTGCCCAGGCTTGGTTGGTTGGTCTGGCACTTGACTAGAAGGGATGACTACTGGTGGGTGAATCTTCGCCTTCGCATACTTGACTGTTGGTGCTCGCGGCAGCAGCCGGAAGGGAGATGCAATAGATGATAACTTTTTCTGGCACATCCAGTGCCAAGATGGTTAAATCTACAGGCACAGCCATGATTATGCATTATTCATGCGTGTGTGTGCTAGCTATAGCTTGTAGCTTGTATTTTGTAGTTTTGTGGCTATTGGCAGTTGTATTTTAGCATTAGCTTAGCATTAGCTAGCTTTCAACCATCACTTGTAGCAACTTGTACAGCAGGCTTTTGCGAGGCATTTGGCTAGTTATAGCTATTAGTGTGTAATTTGTAGCATTGTGGCTATTGCTAGTTGTATGTTAGCATTAGCTAGCTTTTAACCATCACTTGTAGCAACTTGTACAGCAGGCTTTTGCGAGGCATTTGGCTAGTTATAGCTATTAGTGTGTAATTTGTAGCATTTGGAAACAAGGTCCATCAGCACCGGTACCCCCCAAGGCTGTGTACTTTCCCCTCTGCTCTTCTCCCTGTACACCAACTGCTGCACCTCCAGCCACCAGTCTGTCAAGCTGATTAAGTTTGCTGACGACACCACCCTCATTGGACTCATCTCAGACGGGGATGAGTCTGCCTACAGGATGGAGGTGGATCGTCTGGTGTCCTGGTGTGCTGACAACAACCTGGAGCTGAATGCCCAGAAGACAGTGGAGATGACAGTAGACTTTCGGAAAGTGCCAGCTCCATCACCCCCCCTCACCCTGACAGACACCCCCATCTCCACAGTGGACTCTTTCCACTTCCTGGGTACCACCATCACCCAGGACCTCAAGTGGGAGCTCACCATCAGCTCCCTCATCAAAAAGGCCCAGCAGAGGATGTACTTCCTGCGGCAGCTGAGGAAACTCAAGGTGCCAGCCAGAATGATGGTCCAGTTCTACACGGCCATCATTGAGTCCATCCTCACATCCTCCATCACAGTGTGGTACGCTGGGGCCACTGCCAGGGACAGGCACAGCGACTGCAGCGTGTTGTGCGCTCTGCTGAGAAGGTGATCGGCTGCAGCACCTGTATGTCTCCAGGACTCTGAGGCGTGCAGGTCGGATTACAGCTGACCCTTCTCACCCTGGACACGGACTCTTTGAGCCACTCCCCTCAGGCAGGAGGTTACGGTCCATTCGGACCAGAACCTCACGCCACAAGAACAGCTTCTTCCCCTCTGCTGTTGGACTGTTAAACTGTAATTAATGCACTGCTCTGCACCTGTCACTTCAGAAGGTCACTTTAGTATAGTCACTGCACAATGACGACTATTTGCACTGTTTACTCCATCTTGCACTACTTGCACACGAGTACCACCTCACCAATCCATGTGGTACCTGTTACATTATTACATTATTACACTGTTCCATTCGTTCATATAAGGGTCTATGTTTACCATTTCATCCGCCAAGTATTTTATGTTCTGTTCATTGTATGTCTGTTATGCCATGTCTGTCATGTAAATTTAGCCTTACTTTAGTTTATTCACTTAATTTTATCTTAGTTTTTATCTTATTGCATGTTAATTATTATATGTTCTTTGTATGCACCAATCACTAAGGCAAATTCCTAGTAATGTGAACCCCCTTCACTTACATGGCAATAAACATGATTCTGATTCTGATTGTGGCTATTGCTAGTTGTATGTTAGCATTAGCTAGCTTTTAACCATCACTTGTAGCAACTTGTACAGCAGATTTTTGTTAGGTAGTTAGCTAGTTATAGCTATTAGCTTGTATTTTGTAGCGTTGTGGCTATTGCTAGTCGTAAGTTAGCATTAGCTTAGCATCATCTAGCTTTCAACCATCACCAATACCAACTTGTACAGCAGATCTTTGTGAGGGAGTTAGCTATCTATAGCTTGTAGCTTGTATTTTGTAACTTTGTGGCTATTTTAGAATTAACTTAGCATTAGCTAGCTTTCAATCATCAATTGTAGAAACTTGTACAGCAGGCTTTTGTGATGCCATGATGATGTATTATTCATGTGTGTGTGTGTGTGTTGGTCCTGTTAACTTTTAGCACTGTTGACTCCCACATGACATCAGTGCCAAAGACCCAAAGACCCCCCCAACAATAATAATAATAATATGCTTTCTCTCTCTCTATGTGTTTTCATCAGGGTTTCTAAGCACAGGAGACCAGGCAGCCAAGGGCAACTACGGCCTGCTGGATCAAATCCAGGCTCTCAGGTGGATCAAAGAAAACATCCAGGCCTTCAAAGGAGACCCGAAGAGAGTGACCATTTTTGGCTCTGGCGCCGGAGCGTCGTGTGTTAGCCTGCTAACCCTCTCACATTACTCAGAAGGTGAGATATATGGGGATAAATCCATTCAGGTTGACCCCCCCCCCCCCCGCCCCCCCGGCTTCAGAGACTCAAGTTGAGCTGCTTGTCTCACCTACTTAACTCCTGAAAGACTCTCTGAACCCTCAACTGACCATTTAAGGGTGTACCATTAAACCAGACCAATTTGATTGACAGGTGGGCGGGCAAAAAAATGAAATAATATATATATACAATTATATTAATAATAAATACAATAACTTAACTTAAAACTAACTAAATTAAGTATTTTAACATAAATTCAATCAATATGCATTCAAATATGCTTCCCGCGCTGGTGGAGACCGGCTGCTGCTTGCAACGGCTCCTACTTTTTGCTATTCTTCACTTTTATTTTTGTACAAAACTTCTCTCTACACACTTGTAGAGTATGGTACCGTGTCCCTGCAGTTTTTTTTATCAGGATTCTCGATGTTTTCTGCTTTTACAACAACATCCAGCGCAACAATGCATGAAGCGGCTCGCGTTGTTTACAGTAGGGAACAGCTGATTGCGCTGCGTAGCGCTGTAGTGTTCCCCAGGGACAGACACCAAATACCCCCGGAACTGGTTCGGAAGACCCGCCGTGGTTGCAGTGCCGGGAAAAAACGTCGGGATAAAAAGAGACGCTTCAGACCGGCTCTCCCCACCGTCACTATGGGAAATGTGAGATCTCTTCCCAATAAGATGGATGAGCTAGCGGCACTAACTCGCCATCAACGTGAGTACATGGAGAGCAGCGTCCTTCTGTTCTCCGAGACCTGGCTCACACAGAACATCCAGGATTCTACTCTTATGCTGAAAAACTTTCATCTGCTGCGGGCGGACAGAACAGCGGACAGCGGTAAGGGAAAAGGAGGGGGGCTGGCTGTGTATGTGAACGTGAGGTGGTACAAACCGGGACACTGCACTATTAAAGAACAACTGTGCAAAAGGGACATCGAACTGTTAGCAGTTAGCATGAGGCCTTTCTATCTACCACGGTAGTCTGGTCTCACATGTGATTGTAACGGTGGTGTACGTCCCTCCCTCTGCTAACCCCGACACAGCTTGTGACACCCTGCTCTTAGTCACCAACAGGCTGCAGACACAGCACCCACAGGCCCTCTTCCTCATCTCTGGAGACTTTAACCACGCGTCTCCCTCATCTGTTCTGCCCACATTCACTCAGTATGTCACCTGCCCCACTAGAGACAATAGAACACTGGACTTGCTTTATGCCAACACCAAGGAGGCATATTCTGCATCCCCCCTCCCTCCCCTGGGAAGAGCTGACCATAACATAGTCCATCTGCAGACTGTGTACACTCCTGTTGTGCACAGGCAACCGGCGGTCTCACGCAGAGTGAAGAGATGGACCGAGGGGAGTGAGGCTGCTCTCATGGACTGCTTCAACACCACTGTGTGGACAGAGCTTTATGACCCACATGGGGAGGACATTAACACAATAACGGACTGCATAACGGACTATATTAACTTCTGTGTTGAGAACACTCTTCCTTCCAAGAAGGTACGGTGTTTCTCTCAACAACAAGCCGTGGATTAACCCTGAAATTAAAGCTCTCCTGAAGGAGAAGAAGAGAGCTTTCAGGTCAGGGAATAAGGATGAGCTGAGGGCTGCACAGAGGGAGCTGAGGAGGAAGATCAGAGAGGGAAAAGCCAGCTACAGGAAGAAGATGGAGGAGCAGCTGCAGCAGCAGAACGTCAGTGGGGTGTGGAGAAGCCTGAAAACCATCTCTGGCTACAACACACCCCACTCACAGGCTGAAGGGGATCAGAAGTGGGTCAATGACCTAAACCTACACTTCAATAGGTTTGATGTAGCACCCACTCCTCCCCCCTTGCAGTCGCACCTCCACTCTCTGACTCCTGGCCTTTGTTCCTCTCCCACAGCCCCCCACACTCTTAGCTTATCACAACATCAAACCATTTCACACCCACACAGAGACAGTCACCCCCCACCCCCACCCCTGTCCTTCACAGCAGCCCAGGTGAGAACAGAACTCAGGAAGACCAAGACAAGGAAGGCAGCTGGACCAGATTCCATTAGCTCCAGGCTCCTTAAGTCCTGCGCAGACCAGCTGTGTGGAGTTATAGAGCACGTCTTCAATCTGAGCCTCAAGCTGGGGGTGGTACCACAGCTCTGGAAGACCTCCTGTGTGGTACCAGTGCCTAAAACACCGCACACCAAAGACCTCAGCAGCTACAGACCAGTGGCTCTGACATCCCACCTCATGAAGACACTGGAGAGACTGGTCCTGAGACACCTCCTCAACAGAGGGCTCCTCAATGGATCCGCTGCAGTTCGCCTACAGGCCTAATGTTGGAGTGGAGGATGCTGTCACCTTCCTGCTACACCGAGCTCTTTCTCACCTGGAGAAGCCCGGCAGCACTGTGAGAATCACCTTCTTTGATTTTTCCAGTGCTTTCAACACCATCCAGCCGGCGATCCTGAAGGACAAACTGGTGCAGACAGGGGTGGACCACCTGCTGTCAGAGTGGATCAGGGACTACCTGACAAACCGAGCACAGTTTGTGAGAGCCCAGAACTGTGTGTCTGACCTGCTTACCTGTAGCACGGGTGCCCCTCAGGGGACCGTCCTGGCCCCCTTCTTCTTCACCCTCTACACGTCGGACTTCAGACACAACACTGACGGCTGTGTGCTGCAGAAGTTCTCTGATGACACTGCGATTGTTGGTCTCATCAGTGATGACGACGACACGGAGTACAGAGGACTGACGCAGAACTTTGTGGACTGGTGTCAGCGAAACCACCTCCTGATCAATGCAGGGAAAACCAAGGAGATGGTGGACTTTCGCAGATGACACTCAGCCCCCCCCCTCACCGGTGAACATCCAGGGAATGGACAATTTAGCAGGTGGACTCTTACAAATACCTGGGTGTTCACCTCAACAACAAACTGGACTGGACTCACAACACAGACGCACTGTACAGGAAGGGCCAGAGCAGGCTCTACCTGCTGAGCAGACTGCGGTCTTTTGGAGTGAAAGGGGCACTCCTGAAGACCTTTTATGACTCTGTGGTGGCATCGGTCATCGTGTACGGTGTGGTCTGCTGGAACAGCAGCATCACTGAGAGGGAGAGGAAGAAGCTGGACAGAGTCATCAGGAAGTCCAGCTCTGTCCTGGGCTGCTCTCTTGACTCAGTGCAGGAGGTGGGTGACAGGAGGGTCCTGGCAAAACTAACATCCATGCTGGACAATGAGTCCCACCCCCTGCAGGACACCCTGTCAGCCCTGCAGAGCAGCTTCAGTGGCAGACTGCTCCACCCTCGGTGTGTAAAGGAGAGATACAGAAGGTCTTTCCTTCCTGCCGCTGTCAGACTGTATAATAAACACTTCTGATAGGTGCAATACTCACACCACAGTGTACAATAAATTATTTATTTAGTTTTTGATGCACTATGTACAGTTTATAAACCATTTCTACCTCCACTCACCTGTGCAATAACTGTTAATATGTAAACTGTTTATAATGTATATATCTTTTTATTGGTAGTCTATTTTATAATGTATATATCTTTTTCGTAACTTAACCCTTGCTGTCTGTATGCCGTTGCAAAAATGCAATTTCCCCATTGTGGGACTAATAAAGGTTTCTTAATCTTAATCTTAATCTTAATATTTAAATAATGAATTAGATATTGTAAAATAAAATACATATTTTAAAAATAATGTAGATTAAATATTTTTTAAAATAAACTAAATTAAATAATTAAAAAAATAAATAAATTTTTAATTTTTAAAAAATAAATGTAATTATATATTTAAAAAATAAATTAAATGTTTTAAATAATTCATATTAAATCTTTTTAAAATAAATTACAATTAAATTGTTTTTTAAAAAATAAATTACATTAGATATTAACAATAATAATTAGATATTTTAAAAATAATTAAATATTTTACAAATAATTTACATAAATATTTTTAAAAATTAAATTACATTAGATATTTGAAATAATAAATTAAATATTTAAAATATCTAATGTAATTTATTTTTGAGATATGTAAACTTTTTTACATATATTGACAGATTTGTTGCACTGACACCTCTGCTTCTGTCTGCCGGCTTTTTCCCACCATTGGCAAAATCGCCGCAGCTTGTGGGGGGAGCGGGTGAGAGAAGGGACAGCGTGACGGGGAGGGGGCAGTGGCGCGGAGGGCGAGGGCCCGATCATCACTGCTTGCAGCTTTAATTTAAAAATACATTTGGTTAAATGTTTAAAAAATAAATTACATTTGATATTTTACCAAAATAAATGAATTATATATTTTTAAAATAAAATAAGTATTTTAAAAATAATTTAGTTGAAATAATTTAAAAAAATAAACTAAATTAAATAATTGAAAAATAAATTACATTGAAATTTTGTAAAAAATAAATTTAATTATATATTTTCAAAACAAAATAAATATTTTCAAAATAACTTAGATTAAATATTTTTAAAATAAACTAAAGTAGATATTTTAAAAATAAATTCAATTAAACATTTTTAAAATTCATTCCATTATATTGACTTAAAAAAAAAAATATTTTTATAAGTCAAATTTTCTTTAAATTTGCATCCTAATGTTGTGTCCATAAAATCCTAGTGTATTGTGTCCTACTTGCTGATCGGCAGCGTGGGAAACGAACATTCACAATTATTGCTTATCACTGATACCGTTTCCCTGTTCAGATCTGTTCCAGAAAGCCATCATCCAGAGCGGAACGGCGCTCTCCAGCTGGGCCGTCAACTACCAACCGGCCAAGTACACTCGAGCCCTCGCCGAGAAGGTTGGATGCAACATGCTGGACACTATCGACCTGGTGGAGTGCCTGCAGAAGAAGAACTACAAGGAGCTGATAGAGCAGTACATCACGCCAGCTAAGTACCACATAGCGTTTGGACCGGTGATCGATGGAGACGTGATCCCGGATGACCCCCAGATCCTCATGGAGCAAGGGGAGTTCTTGAACTATGATATTATGCTGGGGGTCAATCAGGGCGAAGGGTTTAAGTTTGTGGACGGGATCGTGGACAGTGAGGACGGAGTGTCTGCTAACGATTTCGACTTTGCCGTCTCGGACTTTGTGGACCATCTCTACGGTTACCCAGAGGGCAAGGACACTCTGCGCGAGACCATCAAGTTCATGTACACCGACTGGGCCGACAAGGAGAACCCGGAGACTCGTCGCAAGACACTGGTGGCTCTGTTCACCGACCACCAGTGGGTGGCGCCAGCTGTGGCCACAGCGGACCTCCACGCCCAGTACGGTTCGCCCACATATTTTTATGCTTTCTACCACCACTGTCAGAGCGACATGAAGCCCAGCTGGGCAGACTCGGCCCACGGTGACGAAGTACCTTACGTATTCGGAATCCCTATGATTGGACCCACGGATCTCTTCAACTGCAACTTCTCCAAGAACGATGTCATGTTGAGCGCCGTTGTCATGACGTACTGGACTAACTTCGCTAAAACGGGGTAAGGTCCTCTGTCTATTGAACAATAACTCTTGATGCATGGAGTCATCTAATGGTTGCCTAGGTAACAAAAACCAGCGCAATTAGCATCAGACTAAATCGAAGTCAATGCAGCAATCTGAGATCTAGCAGATGAGGATGTATGCTGATGATGCTCTATTGTATTTGTTTACTTCCTCTCTTTTCCCCCTACAACTTACAGATTAGCATTAGTCTAAGAAATGTCCTCTGTCCGCTTATTGTGTCCTTGCCACTAGCACACCACCCTCTCTGGATGTGAGGAGTTTCTTATGGTTAATGGTCTCTTGAGATGCTTAATAACCTCCTTGTGTGTTTTGAATTAACGCGTTGCATCACCATAGCGACTGGCTCCAATCAATAGATAAATTACATAAAAGTATCCTTACGCAAGGTCGCAGCACCAGAAGTGGATCCTAGGGTTTTTAGATTGGGATGAAAGATTTTTGCACCTGCTCTTGTCATGACGATGGCGAACGCCAGATTACAGCGACACGACCTCGCTGGATGAAAACATATGCATTTTGCAGTTCAGTAAGCGCGAGAGGAGCCCCTTCAGTGTTTTCCCTGAAAAGAGCCATATTGTTGAAGCATATGTTGAGACGACAGGATACCACATGTTTCGCCTTAGTTCCATATATAGCCACCAGTTGGAAGGCAGACCTGGCTTCATGCCTGAGATGGCAGAATACACATGGGCTGGGGGGGGACTACTTTCTCTTTCTGCTGTACTAAAATACACTTTTAGAGTATAATAAGTATGATTGTTTTAGGGCCTGCGTCGTATTTTGAAAAATACAGGAGTGAGGTCATTTGTTGGTCTTTGGTGTTTTGTATCCTGAGTCCTTCATCATGTACCCTAGATTCAAACCGATTCGATGTCTTCTCCTTCTCCTCAGGGACCCAAACCAACCGGTTCCCCAGGACACAAAGTTCATCCACACCAAACCCAACCGATTCGAAGAGGTAGCCTGGACCAAGTACAACCCCAAAGACCAGCTCTACCTCCACATTGGCCTCAAACCCAGAGTCCGAGATCACTACCGAGCTACCAAGGTGGCATTCTGGCTTGAACTGGTCCCACACCTTCACAACATCAATGAGTTTTTTCAATACGTGTCCACTACGACCAAAATACCGCCACAGGATACAACGCCCTACCCTTATACGAAGCGGTTCCCGGGTAAAAACAGCTGGCCGTCCACCACGCGTCACCCGGGGGTCCCGCCCGCCAACACGAAGCAAACGACGGACCAGAGAAAGAGTGGCGACATGACCGAGGAGTCGACCGTAGTGATCGAAACCAAGCGGGACTACTCCACCGAACTCAGCGTTACGATCGCCGTCGGGGCATCCCTGCTTTTCCTCAACATCCTCGCCTTCGCTGCGCTGTACTACAAGAAGGACAAACGGCGGCATGAGACAAACCGCAGGGTCCCGACGCCGCAGCGCAACTCGGCGCAGACGAACGCCCCGTCGTCCGCCGCTAACGACGTGGCCCACCTCCAGAGCGAGGAGCTAATGTCTCTGCAGATAAAGCAGCAGCAGCAGGAACACGAGCACCACCACGAGTGCGATCCGCTGCAGCCCAATGATGCTCTGCGGCTAACCTGCCCGCCCGACTACACCCTAACCCTTCGCCGGTCGCCCGACGACATACCGCTAATGACACCCAGCACAATCACAATGATCCCCAACTCGCTGGCTGGCATGCAGCCCCTGCACAACTTCAACACCTTCAGCGGCAGCCAGAACAGTACCAACCTGCCCCACGGTCACTCCACCACACGGGTATAGCTCGACCTAATGGGGACAGGATGATGACCCCTAACCCCAACAAAAGGCACAGACTCTTAAAGCGGATAGTTTGCTACCGTTGCCTTGAATTCTTCAAGTTTTTCAAAAAGTGAATGTCACCGTAAAGATGGAAGGTTTTGCCAAAAACAAATGGCGGACCAGAGGGATGACTGTTAATATTGTTATGATAAAGCAACAATTATCCAATCATCATGCATCTGACTTTGGGCACAGAATTCTACATGCCAGCCTGAAATGTATTTATGAAAAACTTTATTTAGACACACAAACAACACAACACAACACAAAAAACAGGTATATAGTTGTATGTAAAAATGTATGTTTGTGTTTTTAGTTTAAAAAAATGTGTGTAAATATTAAAATATTCTTATTTTTTTTATTTATTGATTTTTTTTCCCCCGCCATTTTTGGGACATCACATTGCAGCCGTCTTGCGTCCTCTTTTTTAGACATTTGCACGTTCTAGTGAAGGAGACGAAGGAGGACTTGCTTACCACCTCCTCACCCCCCTGCCCGCCCTGCTCCTCTTACTTGTTCTGCTTCCTGAAGTTTTCCTTTGTTGTGACCGGCAATGTATTATTTAGGAAATGCAACAAAAAATGACATGTTTTTTTTTTTTTTTTTTTGGGGGGGGGGGGGTATTAATATTTAGTTATATGATATGTTTGTAAAGAAATATATGTTAGGTATTTCAAATTGTCACATGCTAGCAATATGTAAAGTATTGTGCCAGGCTTTGTGATATTTTTGGGGTTACAAAAAAAAGCAAAGGGAATGAGTGTAAATATTAATGACATTATAGAAATTACAACACAACTAACCACTTTGTTACGCATCCTAATATATATATGTATACATACACATATATGTAAATGTATATATATACATATGTATGTGTATATATGTGTGTATGTATGTATGTATGTCTATATATACATATATGTATATATATATATAGACTAGGGATGTCCCGATCAGGTTTTTTTGCCTTTGAGTCTGAGTCCGAGTCATTTGATTTTGAGTATCTGCCGATACCGAGTCCCGATCCGATTCTTTCAAGATAAATAGGATTTCAGACACGCAGCAGCTCATCGAGACCTCGCACCAAAAGCAACTGTCATACCTAGGCCTGTCATGATAACAGATTTTGCTGGGTGTTTAATTGCCAAGAGAAATTTTTGTGATAATCGATGATATTGTCGTTTTGAGACCATGTTCAACTAATATAATGATAACGACATATAATGCAAGTACACATTATTATTGTTATTATTAATGATATTAATATTAATGTTGATATTATTATTATGAGTAGTGGTAGGCCTATTATCATAGCTTATCTGAGTATAGTCATAGTCAGAACTAGAATGGGTGGCGCTGCAGCGAGTGCCGCCAGTGAGAAGGCAGAGAACTTCACTCGTACAGCGCGGACTGTCTCTGAGAGCAGGTTCTATACATGAGCATGTTTAGTGTCGTGGTGAATTGTGGCACAGTGTTGAAACGGTGTTGAGCAGCTTCACAGCTCTCTGTGTTGCTGTAACATCCAAGCCCTGCAGCACTGTGACGCACCGTGGCGACGCAGACAGCGAGCTGACCGTGGTCTGCTCAGAACATCACGTAAACGTCACACACTGAGTTAAAAAATAAGAACTACCTGTTGATTTGACACATTTTAAGACAGAAGCCACGGGCCATATAAAGTCCGACGGCCTTTATACGCTACGACGCACCGGAGTGATGCCTTTTGTCATCCAGTCTCTTTGGCAGCGAGAGGGAGAGAGAGAGAGAGAGAGAGGAAAGAAACCAGCATGCAAATGTAATTTAACGCAGGCCGAAAAACTTATCGAGCCCATTTAATTTATCGTGCAATTAATTGATTTATTGTTTATCGCGACAGGCCTAGTCATACCCCTACACTACAGGACACAGAGCCACCCTGCACAGAAGGCGTTAACTTTGAGAACCCTAATAAATATATATCCGAGTCCTGATCGGGAGGTAACATCCGATTCCGATCGAGTCTGAAATCAAGTAATCGGGCCCGATTTCCGATCACGTGATCGGATCGGGACATCCCTAATATAGACTTACATACACATACATATCTATATATATATACACACATGTATGTGTATATATATACACACATACATATATATGTGTGTGTGCTTATATATACATACATATATATGTAAATACATCTAGAAGATTTTAAGGTACATTTGTAAATTGTATAAAAAAATTGTAAGAAGAAAAAGATCTATTCTTGCCATTTGGTCTCTGAAACCAGTCAAGGGTTTTACCGTAGAGTAAAAGTAAAAGTCCTTCATTTGTCTCCTCTTCATTTGCGGTTTTTGCCTTAAGTGATAATAGATTTCTGGCTGGACACGTGTATAAACTTTTTCTGCAACATTTTTAATAAAATATCACAGTATTTTCTAAAAACACAAAGTGACACAAAAGGTTTTATTCGTTTTGACTGGGTGCGTGTTTTGTGTGTTTATCAACATGAAAATAACAAAAAAAATTGCAAAAAATAAAAAATAATTGACTTGAAGCTAAAGTGACAAGCAGGGGGTGGGGGTGGTGGGGTGGGGGGAATCGCCTTGATGCATGAAATTGTTTGATCCATAATACATGATGGTGCAAACACGCCTTGTAGAATATTTATTTTTTGTGTGTGCAAACAAAAGCTGAGCAGCCCCATGCTTAGGGTAATGGGAGGGTGGGGGGGTAGGGATGGGTGTGTGGTGGAGGGGGGGGGAGGGGTGGACTCGACTGGAAGTTAATTAAGCCAGCAACAGCGCTCCATCACTCAACCAGGGTCCCAGAACTGTCATTCAAGCTCTCCAGGCAGCTATTAACTGAGGCGTATCGATTGCCACGGCGACAAGGTAGCTCACCGAACAGGGTGGGTACAAGGGGGCGAAGATGAAGGTTTTGTGTGTGTGTGTGGATTTTGGGCTACACAAAACCACGACAACATTAAAATGCAGGTAAACACCTCAGCAGGTTGATTGCATTTCCCCTCCCCGGGTGGCTGCACGCTTAATAGGAGGAATATGAAATATGACTGTAAATGCAGTTAGAGTGGCCGAGGCACTAAGGTAGTAGTAATGTCCCACACACACACAAAATACATTTAAAAATAATAATAAAAAATGTTCTATGGATTTTTAGGACCTGAGTACGAAACGTGCGAGAGGGATTATGTTATGATTATTTTTAATTTTATTTGTTATTATTATTATTTTTTTAATTTTATATGATTATTATTTATTTTTTATATTGTTTTTTGTTTTTTATATTATTATTTTTTATTTTTTATATTAGTTTTATTTTTATATTATTTTTATTTTTGTATTCGTTTTTTATTTTTTTTATATAATTATTTTAAAATGTTTTTATATTGTTTTTTATTTTTTCATATTATTATGTTTGCTTTTATTTTTATAGTATTATTTTTTGTTGATTTTTGATATTAGTTTGTATTTTTTATATTAGTTTTTTAATAATAATAATCACATCAATGGAAAAAAGCTTGCAGGTTATGCAAAAACTTGGTGCATTTTTGCCATGTCATGGCTGGTCACAATCGAGTCAATGATAGTGCTTTAGTTAGGGAAGTCAATGAAACAATTTTTGTCTTTTACCAAATTTTCCTAACACCAACTGTATATTTTTTTTATTTAAATAAAACGATTTGTGGCTAAAACAACTGATCTGTAATACGTGGTGCGTTCATGTGCTGAGGGAATGTAGATCATGTTCATGATTAAATGAAGGGTTAAGTATGTTGGGCTGCTTTCCGTTGCTGAACATGACGAGCAGATGTGCCGCCATCTTGCTCGCCAAGCTGTCGCAGGGTTGGATCCGGTCCAACTCCAAGAGCCGTTTCCACGACAACAGATGAGGGGATCAGTTCAGGATTTGTGCTACTCCTGTTTAGCATCAATTGTTGCCATTTTTTTGTCATGCATGACATAACTAAACATTAGCTTTAGCACATGTTCTTCATTAGGTTTTAACCTAGCCACAGCTTTGAAGCCTACAACTGAACTATTAGCTTTAGCATCTAACTTTAAACAGGCAGATTTAACACCTAGCATAGTAGCTTTGGTGCCTAAAACAGATCATTTAGCTTTAGCACCTAGCTCAAACCAAGTAGTTTCAATGATTTAAACTAGCCAACTAGCTTTGACACCTGATGCTAAACTATTAGCTTTAGCAGCTAACTCTAACCAAGTAGCTTTACTGTCTAAAGTAATTAGGCTAATTGTTACTAAATTTAGCTACAGGTTATTTACTATTTACTGTACCTTTGTTAGCTTCCATGCTAAACTATTGGAGAACAGCAGCGGTTTCCATAGCAACAATACACAAAACCCAAACATCTGGCACAGATGGCAGCAGGGAAATATCATCACAGCTCTGGAGCCTGAGTCAGCGCGTCTGATGGGAACAACCATAGCATGCAGCATCATGTGGAGGTCAGCACAGGATAAGATGTCCCCCCAGTCCCCGGATGATTTATGGCGGCTGGCCCAACCCCGACAGACATGGCTGAAATTGGGTTAGTCTCACAATGTAAAGGGGGGGGGGGGGTTCTGTCTCGGGCTAACAAATTTAATCATGGTCTTCCTCTCCTGCAGGTTGTTTTAATACCGCTGGATACCCCCCCCCCACCGCTGACACAGATGTCAACATGGCTGATCGATTCTCCCGAGGAGGAGAGGTCTGGAGCATAAATCAAGATGGCAAAAAGGTAACACTAGGATGCTATAGGATTGCTAAACATGCAGCACCTGCTAATGTGGAAGCAAAGCACTAGCTGGAAGTAAGAGCCATAGGACAGCTAATGGTTGGTTTAGCATCAACTAATGAATATTATCAGGTAGTTATAGTGCTGATAATGGTTAGCTCAATGTTATCCTTTTTGATAGCATGGCTAACATGTAGCACTGGCTAATGTCGATCCAACTAGAAATAATGGCGTTCATAATGGTTAGCCATAGCACAGCTAATTGTTAGCTTAGCATCAACTAATAAATATTGTGGGGTGAAAGTGTAATTTTATCCTTTTTGATAGCATGGCTAACGTGTAGCACTCGCTAATATGGAAGCAAAACGCTAGCTAGATGTAATTGCGCTTATAATGGTAAGCCATAGCACAGCTAATGGTTAGCTTAGCATCAATTAATAAATACTATGGGGTGGGAGTGTAATGTTATCCTTTTGGATGGATTTGCATGGCAAACATGTAGCACTCGCTAATGTGGAACCAACTACAAGTAATGGCGCTGATAATGGTTAGCTTAGCATCAACTAATATATATTAAGGGGTGGGAGCAGGTAGCGGTCCCTCCAGGTGAGGTACAGGACACTGGGAGGCCTGGACATCTGCTGTCCCTTTAGTTACCACAATGCTAATGCCTTTATTAGGGCCCGAGCACCGAATGGTGCAAGATCCCTATTGAAATGCAAGCATTTATTATTAGGGTCCGAGCACTGAGTGGTGCGAAGGCCCTATTGTAATTGTAGTGTTTATTAGGGCCCGAGCACCGAGTGGTGCGAAGGCCCTATTGTAATTGCTGGTATTATTAGGGCCCGAGCACCGAAAGGTGCAAGAGCCCTATTAAAATTCAAGGAATTATTATTATTATTAGGGCCCGAGCACCAAGTGGTGCGAAGGCCCTATTGTAATTGTAGTGTTTATTAGGGCCTGAGCACCGAATGGTGCAAGAGCCCTATTGAAATGCAAGCGTTTATACTTGACTCTGGTTCTGGCACTGGTATCGCAATTTTGACCCCCTGAACATGCTCAAAAACTCACCAAATTTGGCAAAAAATTGTCCCCCGACGAAAATCGCAACTTGACACTGTCGCTATTGGCGGGCGTGGCCGCATGACTCTGCAGCGCCCCCTAAAGTGTGAAAATATTCACCGCAAGTGCTACAGACTTCAGACTCGGTACACTGATGTATCGCCTCGTGACAAGAAAAGAAGCCTCTTGGACGAAAATTCCACGATGTACAGGAAGTCCGCCATTTTGAAAAAACCACGCCTTGTTCCAATTTGCACACCCCGCAGCTTTGCGAACTCCTCCTAGTGGAATCGCTTGATACGGCTGAAAATTGGTGCACTCACCCTTAAGGGCTTAGGGACCAAAAGTTATCAAAAAACGCAGCACTTCGTCATACGGTCTGGCTGTGGCGCCACCACGAATTTGACCCTTCGCCAACGCAAAGGAAATGAATGTGTTTATGGCTGTATCTCCCACATACTTCATCCAATGTAAATGAAAAAAATCAGACATGCTGAGCCTGTCATTCTGAACAGATTGATATGCTAATGACCAGAAAGTCTCATAGCGCCGCCTACTGGCGGTATGAATTGTGTTCAGGCTGATTATCCATGTTCCACACCTCGTATTTGAACAAAATCCTCCTAGGGAAAAACTCTGCCGGACCTGAGATTTTGTCACCTGGTTCTGAAGATATGGTCGAGCAAAAGTTATCAAAAACGCAGCTCGATGTTACGGTGGGGCATCGCCACAAAGGTGACCCTTCGCCACCATAGAGAAAGCTGCTGTCTTTCTTAATTTGTTCATCCTACCTGCCTCTTACTCTATCATGACATCAGCCCCTGTGCACCTTTTCATATCACCTCATCGTCATATGTGGGCGTGGCCACATGGCTCTGCAGCGCCCCCTGGAATGAGATCTACTTCCCCGTTTGACCTACAGACACGAAAATTGGTACGCATATGTATCACCTCTAGACAAGAAAAAAAGTCTCTTGGAGGTATACTCTAAAACGCACAGGAAGTCCGCCATTTTGAAAAACCTGCGCCATTTTCCAGTTTTCATTCCCCGCACTTTTACGAACTCCTCCTAGAGGATTTGTCCAATCCATCTGAAACTTGGTCTGGTTACTCTTAATAGCATGCTTAATAGCATTAGGGACCAAAAGTTATCAAAAACGCAGCATTTTGTCACACGGTCTGGCCGTGGCGCCGCCACAAAGTTGACCCTTCGCCAACGCAGAGGAAATAGATGTCTTTTTGGCTGTATCTCCCACATACTTCATCCTATGTGGATGAAACTTTACAGTCATGCTGAACATCGGACATTGCACAGATTGAAATGCTGATATGCTACAGTCACTGCGCCACCTGCTGGCTGGAGGACCTGTCTTTTGTACATGCGTGTTTTGCTGTAGTCTTCTACCCTGCAGACCACAGCTCGTGCCGGTACAGCTGGGAGAGAGGTCGTGGGCCGATAGGACAGGCGGCGGCTACTGCTCCCACCGACCGCAAGGGCTGCGAGGACCCGTCATCGCTGCTTGCAGCTTTAATTATGCTTGCAGCTTTAATTATTCTTATTAGGGCCCGAGCACCGAGTGGTGCGAAAACTCACAAAACTTTGCACACTCATCAGGGGTGGCGAAAAATTTGATATTTTGTGGTCGCTGCAAAGGGGCGGGGCAAAATGGCTCTACAGCGCTCCCTTGAAATTTTCAAAACACCCCTCGCATTTGGCTTAGTTTGGAGTAGGTGCACGAAAATCAGTACACATTTATCATGGCAAGACGCACCAAAAAGTCTCTTGACACCATGACCTTAACCCAACAGGAAGTCCGCCATCTTGGATGGAAAATGGCGATTTTGGCGATTTACACCATTGGTATGCGGACGAACTCCTCCTAGAGCTTTGACCCGATTGACCTGAAATTTGCTGGAGGTCACCTAAAGGACCTGCTGATCAAAAGTTATCAAAAGCTTTTGTCTAACTTAAAGGGTGTGGCCTCTATGGCTCGCCAAAATCTGGCGACGATTCATGATTTCGCCATGCAACTTCGAACGGCTCTCACGCCCGCATACTTTATCCAAACGTCTTCAAACTTTATGAGCATGATGAGGGCTCCGCCCTGAACGCCTCCATATGTTGAAACCCTGACTTACTCATGGCGCCCCCTGCTGGTAACAGGAAATGACCTCTTTTTACTCTGACATGTACTGCTCCTACATAGTTGACAGCATCAACTTCATTTCACCTCTAGAACCTTCCCAACTAGTTGGTGAAGCTACACTATGAAGGCCGTGAAGCTGCGTGCAATGGTGTCTGTGTGGCGGCGCGGCGACTGTCGACCCTTCGCCGTGAGATTACGTTTGAGTTTTTAATGACCTTAATGACCTTCTATGATCATGAAAATTCATACACACGTTCACGGGGGCGTGTCCTAGCAACTGATGGGGGTTGCGTAAGTGGGCGGGGCAAAATGGCTCAATGGCGCCCCCTTGAATTTTTAGAAAAACCCTCTCCATAGGGGTTTTTTTAGAGTAGGAAGACAAAAATCGGCACACACACAGAACACGTCCAGACGCACTTAAAAGTCTCTTGCACCATTGATCTAGACCCCACAGGAAGTCAGCCATTTTGATTTTGGCGGTCAAATTTCAGCGATTTCCACCTTTGGTATGCGGACGAACTTCTCCTAAGGATTTTGACCGATTGACTTCATATTTGGTCGCTGTCACCTAGAGACCATGCTGATCAAAAGTTATCAAAAGCTTTTCTCTAAGTTAAAGGGCGTGGCCGCTGTGGCGTCACTTTGCCATTCATACACGAACAGCTCTCTCTCCTACATACTTGCTCCAAACGGCTTCAAACTTTCTGCACGTGGTCAGAGCCCCTCCCTGAACGTCTCCATGTCATCATGATCTATGGCGCTCCCTTGTGGTGGAGACAGGAAGTGCCATGTTCTTCACTGACATGCACTCTGTTAAATCCTTCCCTGTCATTACACAGCCAAATGAGGATCACAGATTTGAAGTCCCACAGAGACACCTGTGTGGATTCCTGTATCATGCTGGCGACTGTTTAACCTTCGCCATGAAACATCAACTGCCTATAACTTCTCCGTGCATCGTCCTAACGTCATCAAATTTTTTTCATGTCGTAACGGTCCGTCCCCCCACACGTCTCCATGCTCATGAGTCACCTGCACAGCGCCACCTACACGAAACCGGAAGTAACTGCTTCTGGACATTTTTCATGTATGAATCAAATGTTTTTTGAGGTTTGATGCACAGACAGGTCTCCGCTATTGTCATGGTGTTTGGCTCCACCCAGTGGACACATACGGTACTGCAACTGATATAACTCAACCACGGATGCTCCTAAAATCCTCAAATTTTTAACATGTAATACAGACCCGACCCCGACCACGTGTGGACATCTGTGGACAGCGCCACCTACTGTAAAGAGGAGGTTACTGCACACTAAAATTTTTTACATATATTGACAGATTTGTTGCATTGACACTTCTCTGCTTCTGTCTGCCGGCTTTTTCCCACCGCTGGCAAAATCGCCGCAGCTCGTGGGAGGCGTGACGAGGAGGGGGCCTGCCTGCCTGTTTAACTGCATTTTTCGCCCCTTTGCCATGCACGAAAACTCACGAAACTTTGCACACTCATCAGGGGTGGCGAAAAATTTGATATTTTGTGGTCGCTGCAAAGGGGTGGGGCAAAATGGCTCTACAGCGCCCCCTTGAAATTTTCAAAACACCCCTCGCATTTGGCTTAGTTTGGAGTAGGGACCAACGCACAGGAAATGGATGTATTTGTGGCTGTATCTCCCACATACTTCATCCTATGTGGATGACAAAAATCAGGCATCAATTCCAATTCAGGGTCTGCATCCTTCGGAGTGCACATTTTAAGGCCGCTTACGTCACAACGCTGCACGAAGGCTGTCCCAATTCGCCAAAATTTGAAGGGTCCTTCAAATGCGTCCTCCAAATGCGTCCTCCTTTTGCCTGAATTCGGAGGATGCATCGCTACCATCCTTGGGGGCCTAATCTTAGCGTATCCCGCTAATGTTAGCATATTTCTATATCTTAGCATACTGAGGTCAAATGTCGATTGTTGTTACAGCTAATGCTAATATAAGCTAGCAAATGCAAGGTAGCTGTAATGTTAATGAATGAGCTAACAGCGTGGGCAAGCTCATCAGTTATAATCAATCATTGTCGACACCACTGCTAATTAGCTAAATTAGCTAAAAAACAAACACAACATAATCAATCAATCTGCCAATCAATCATCAAAACAGTTTTGCATGCTAACACCTAGCTTAATTTGTCATGTGATTACCGTAAGATGTTGAGTCAAATGTGGAAGCTGTAATGCTAACAAATGAGCTAATAGCATGGGCAATAGTTTGTCAACACAATGCTAGTTAGCTAAATGTAAATTAGAGAAGAGAGTTAATGTTAATGAGAGTTCATTAAAGGTAGTGTAGGAGATTTTGAAAACTCAGTGAGTCAGCCAGATTTTGAAAGTAAACACACGCCCCTTTCTCTCAGAGTTTACCCCGAAGCCACGCCTCCCAACCAGTCTGTGACGTCGGCCATCATGCACGTACCTGTCTGGTGCGCGCAGAGCAGGAAGAGAGTGACAACCAACCAATACTCCGCGCAGGGGCGCCTCGTAGGATTGGCTGAAGTTTTTAGCATTTTATAGCTTCCACAGATGATTAATATTCTTCGCTTTAAAGCGAAACTGCCAAACTAATTGGTTGCTATCGGATTGTAAAAAGAAGTTACACTAATTTAACAAAAACTGTATCAGAATGAAACCCTACCTTTAAGACTGTAATGTTAGTAAATGAGCTAACACCCCTGGCGATCATGAATCATAATCAATCAATCTGGCCATCAATACACTTTGCATGCTAACAAAATGTATGGAATTATGGAAGCAGTAATGCTAACAAATTAGCTAATAGCATGGGGAATAGTTTGTCAACACCAATGCTGGTTAGCTACATTTTTGAACATTACATTTAGTGTGGAACATGGCACTTCCTGTCTCCACCACAAGGGAGCGCTGTGAGCAACACAGATCATGATCACATAGAAACGTCTGGATAAAGTATGCGGGTGTAAGCTGTTCAATCATGATTCATGAAATCATGAATCGTGGACAGACTTTAGCGAGCCGCAGAGGCCACGCCCTTTAAGTTAGAGAAAAGCTTTTGATAAATTTTGATCAGCAGGTTCTTCAGATCACATCCACCAAATATCAAGTCAATTGGTCCAAATCTCTTTTTGGTGCATCTCGGTATGATAAACATGCGTACTGATTTTCATGCACCTACTCCAAACTAAGCCTAATGCGAGGGGGGTTTTAAAAATTTCAAGGGGTGAGTTCGGTGAGTTTTCGTGCGCTTATATAAAAACAAAGAAAACACATTACGATTACAACAGGGCCCTAATAAAAAATATTTTTTATTTCACTTCCTGGATCTGCTGTCTCTCACCTCCTTCAGCTGGAGTCCACGTGGGGTTGGCGCTGTCCTTCTCCAACATCACCACCTCTCTTTGCTCCACCTCCTCCTGAGCAGGGCAGCATCAGGCGGTTTTTGGCGGCGGCGTTGTGGTAAACTTTGCACACTGATGTTTCCTCTGGGGTCTGGACTGAATGGGCTTTGTGGCACAGCATATGAGCTAACAGCCTTGCTTGGGTTGTTAGGTTATATATCAATATCAATAAATGATAATCAATCATCTTTGGTGGTGTTGGCACACCTAAGCTAATTTTTGCCATGTGGTTGCCGTTTAAATTCTGGTTTCTGTAGACTGTAATGTTAGCACGGCATGTCGTCACGGCCACCTCGCCAACCACAATTAGCATCCAGCGGCATCTGTTAGCAACAGGTGGCTAATATAATCTACTCCAATGAAACAGTATTTGAGAGAGAGGAAATGTCTGCGGCTGTGTTGGCATGTCAAGTGTGTTTGCGTTTGTTGTCCTCATCTGCTTGTGTGCAAACTCTCACCATGACTTGACCTTGCTTCTGAAGAGTGCAGACGCTTTTCTGCTTGCTCCTGCTCTTGCCTGCCTTTACTTTACTTTTTACCTTTTTATCTTTACTTTTATACTTTACTTTTTACCTTTTTATCTTTCACTCTTTTTACCCACAAAGATTTTACAGTTCAATCTTTTACCCATGATACGTTTTGTATCACTGGATGTTTGGATTTTAACTTTTTAAACAAATCAACGGACCTGCTGCAGCTCACTTTGTCTACTCATCAGCCCAGTGAAGAAATGTCTGGAGCAGACACCACAACAAGCTTACGCTGCCAAAACTGCTGGAATTATCTTCAGGAAATCACCAAGCTTAAAGCAAAGATTTTTGCCCTGGAAATGGAAAAAGGACTCCATGAGACTCTCCCGATCACACCCGGTGGTAAGAAGACTAAATCTGCATCAACAAAATGCAGTGTTAATTATGATTCTGCCGCTGATACGCTAAACCTGGACGACACTGTGTCCTTTCCAAAACTTATGAAAGCTGGTCCTAAACAGACTGATGCCACCTGGCATACACTTGGCGCCAAACCAAAAAGACACAGAATGAGAAAAATGAATGATAATATCAGTGGGACATACGCTGCATCACCAGGCATACAGCTCAGAAACAAATATCAACCATTGTCTGAGTTGGCTGTAAACGAGCCAGTATACAATGCAGTCAATAAGAAATGGGACATAAAGAATAAAACAGAGAGGGAGATGAAGACAAAACATCGGGCACACAGAGGCAGAGAATCTGTGTCAGAAGTGAAGGACAAAGATATCTTGCTGCTTGGAGACGGCGCTATCAGTGACGTCAAGAATGAAAGAATGCTCACATGCAGCTATCCGAGTGCCACGGTCACTGATATAACAGGACTTCTCCCTCAGGTCATGTCAAACCACCCAGGAGTCAAACAGATCATTCTGCATGTGGGTGCAGTTGACACCAACAGGGGCGAATCAGAACTGCTGAAAAAAGATTTCTCTAAACTTTTAGAGATACTCAACAAACTGGAAGTCCAATCATTTATCAGCGGGCCGCTCCCAAACATTGATAGAAGGATAAATAAATTCAGTCGCCTGCTTGCACTGAATACTTGGCTGTCTAAGACCTGTGAGACACATGCAGTGACCTTCATCGATAACTTCAACCTGTTCTGGGAACGTGATGACCTGTTCAAAGGAAGAGGCCCTCATCTGAATGGACGTGGACTGAGGCGGCTAACCGATAATCTCCTCCACTCTGTGAGACACCGAAACGCCTCCGACCCCCCCCTGGGCCCAGCCTAAGGCTCCACTGCAAAGTGAACACCAGCTGCAGGGGGACAACAGCAGGACCGCTTCACCAGATCTCCCCACCTCACCTCCTCCACTACAGCCCTGCACCCCGTCAGCTACATCCTCTTCCAACTCCTCGATATCCATCTCCCCCCCTGCTTCACCTCTTGGGTTTCCAAGTCACATGGAGAGTTTGGTGAAGTCTGGGATCAAAATGGTCCCCCTCACCCCCAATCTAGCCAGATCAAGAGTCCTATCCTCAACACTGAAACATCCACCAGCATCCCCCCAGACACCTCCCTCAAGGCCCCCAAGATGCAGTATCTCCCCTCCGTCCTCCCCCCAGATTATGCAGCTCAGGTCAACCCAACCCACCCCTCCCTCTTCCACTCCCCTAAGCACACATCTAAGCCTCCCCGGCCACCACCCAGAGCACTGGCCTCTAAGGCCTTTGACAACACCAAGGCTGCAATCAGGGACTAGGACACCCAGGGCTTCTGCTGTTTGAGGACTTGTACCCATAATAATCCCACTACCAACCTGAGGCCCAGGGAGAGAGCACTCTCCCACAGCGCAGATTCATCAATTCATGTTTTGATAAGTAAAAGGAAAAGAAAGCCCCATCATCCAAATGTACTATCAAATTTAAAATCTATTCAATGTCAACCACAGTCTGTCCCTGAACATAGACAGGACAAAGGTTTTAATACATTAAATTTAGCTCTCTTAAATGTTAGGTCTTTGGCAGGCAAATCGTTCTTAATTAATGATTTTATTCAAAAGCACCATCTGGATTTTATGTTTTTAACTGAAACTTGGTTGGGGCAAGACAATAGTGCAGCAGTTCTTATTGAGTCTACTCCTCCTAACTTTGGTTTCATGAGTGAAGCAAGATTGCACAAGAAAGGAGGAGGAGTCGCCATTTTGTTTAATGACTGCCTCCAGTGCAAAAAGGTATCCTATGGAAAGTTTGACTCTTTTGAATATGTTGCTCTTCAGCTAAAATCCTCCTGTCAAGCAACCTTTGCAGTTATTTACAAAACCCCGAAATACAATGCAAAGTTCTTTGATGAGTTTGCCAAACTATTGTCTATTATGTGCATTGACTTTGATTGTGTTGTCTTAGTGGGTGACTTTAACATTCATGTTGATAATCCTAATGATGGAAGTGCCAAAGAACTCTTTAACATCCTAGATAGCTTTGGGCTGTCACAGCATGTAACAGACTCAACACATAACAAGGGACATATACTGGATCTAGTCATTTCCAAAGGTCTGAACATCTCTGAGGTTGTGGTGACCGATGTTGCTCTTTCTGATCATTACTGTGTTGCGTTTAAAACGACCAACCCTGCTAATCCCAACAAGGTAGAAGGAAAGGTGATCAGAAAGCGTCACATTAATGATAACACCTGTGCACTGTTCACACAGGCTTTTGTACCATCACCAACCCTGCCCACAGCTCCTGTTGACGACCTTGTAAACAGTTTCAGTTCCAAAGTTATGACTGTTATTGATTCAATTGCCCCAATCAGAACCAAAGTTCTGTCAGGAAGGAAAAAGTCACCTTGGAGAAATGCCACACTGGTTAAAGCTCAAAAAAGAGTCTGCAGACAGGCAGAACGCAGATGGAGAAAAACTAAACTCCAGGTTCATTATAACATTTACAAAGAGAGCCTACATAACTACAACCAGGAACTGAAAAATGCAAGACAATCCTATTTTTCAGAGATCATCGATAGGAACAGCAACAATGCTCGCACATTGTTCTCTGTTATAGACAGACTGACAAACCCAGGAGTATCAGTCCCACCTGAACTGCTGTCTAAAAAGTCATGCAATGACTTTGCATCTTTTTTCACAGATAAAGTGTTAAAAATAAGACAAACAGTCTGTAGCTCTAGCTCTGGCAAAACCATAATGTCACTTGTGCCTTCTCATCCACCAGTTAAGCTGGCACATTTTAACCTTCTAGATAATACAGCACTGACAGAAACTGTTAAACAGTTAAAACCCACAACATGCTCACTTGACAATCTGCCTACACATTTTCTTAAAAACGTTTTTAACTGCATATCGTCAGATGTGTTGCAGATAGTTAACAGCTCTCTTCAGTCAGGGCAGTTTCCCCAGGCCCTGAAAACTGCAGTAATCAAACCTCTGCTCAAAAAATCAAATCTGGATGCTTCAGCAATAAATAACTACAGGCCAATATCTAACCTTCCTTTTCTGGGAAAGGTCATTGAAAAGGCTGTTTTTCAACAAATTCATGCATTTTTGGTGCAAAACAATCTTTTTAATGAATTTCAGTCTGGATTTCGAGCACACCACAGCACTGAGACTGCACTTATTAAGGTCTTAAATGACATACATCAGAATAATGATGCATCCAAAGTCTCTGTCTTAGTGCTGCTGGACCTTAGTGCTGCATTTGATACAGTTGATCACAACATACTGCTCGACAGGCTGGAGCAGTGGGTGGGAATTACTGGCACTGTGTTAAACTGGCTCAAATCTTACTTACATGATAGGGACTACTTTGTGTCAATTGGTAACTATGAGTCTGACCGAACTAAAATCACATGCGGGGTTCCTCAAGGGTCCATTCTTGGACCACTTCTGTTCAACATCTACATGCTGCCCCTAGCTCAGATCATAGAACAGCACAACATCTCCTACCACACCTATGCAGATGACACACAGCTTTATATATCAGTGTCATCACATGACTACAGTCCCTTACACTCACTAAGTAAGTGTACTCAACAAATCAATGAGTGGATGAGCCAGAACTTTCTCCAGCTCAATGCTGACAAAACAGAGATGATTGTTTTTGGCCCCAAAAATGAAAGAGCTAAGATCAGTGCTTACCTTGACTCCATGTCACTGAAGGTCACAAACCAAGCCAGAAATCTTGGTGTAATACTAAGTCTGCCTATTACCACCTGAAAAACATTGCTAGGATGAGGGCTTTCTGTCCAAACAAGACACAGAAAAACTTATTCATGCATTTATTTTCAGTAGACTAGATTATTGTAACGGCGTCCTCACAGGTCTTAGCAAAAAATCAGTCAGGCAGCTGCAGCTGGTCCAAAATGCTGCTGCCAGAGTTCTGAGTAACACCAGGAAAATGGACCACATCACACCGGTCCTCAAATCACTGCACTGGCTTCCTGTGAGTCAAAGGATACATTTCAAAACTTTACTCCTGGTCTACAAAGCACTGAATGGTCTTGGACCAAAATACATCCTGGACTTATTGGTTCCCTATGAACCATCCAGACGCTTGAGATCATCAGGGACAGGCCTACTGTGTGTACCCAGGGTCAGAACCAGACAGAGAGAAGCAGGATTCAGTTACTCTGCCCCTCACCTGTGGAACAGCCTTCCTGAACACCTGAGGTCTGCTCAGACAGTCACTTCATTTAAGTCAGGCCTGAAAACTCATTTGTTTACTGCAGCGTTCTCCTAATTTCTTGACTGCACTCTTCTCATTTAATCATCCTGATTTTATTTGATGTTTTTATGATTTTATGATTTTATTTTTTTTTATGATTTTAATTTCCTTCCTAATTTAATGTTTTAATATGTTTTTATTCTGTGATTTCATCTTATGTAAAGCACTCTGAATTGCCTTGTGTATGAATGGTGCTATATAAATAAAGCTTGCCTTGCCTTGCCTTGCCTTGCCATGTTGGTTGCCCCTGACAACGGTGAGGCACTCCAGTCCATGGAGGTATTTTCTGGGATAGAGGAAAGAAAGAGAGAGAGAGTGTTTGTCTCTAGGGTTACAACATTGTTGCAGAAGGCGCTAAAGAACGCTAAGCTAATCCAATCTAATTCTACAAAAGTATATCTGGTATATACGGTATAAGAAGGGCCACGTGTGCAAACATGCCCTCAACACGAGGCCACCTCTGAATTTAACCCTTTAAATATGATAAACAACTTCAGCCCCGCTCATTTTAAGGAATTTAAACTCCTCAAAATGATTTAACGTTAGGTGGTTCTGAGCGGGGCCGAAGTTGTTTAACACATTTGAAGGGTTAAATTCCTCAAAATGATTAAACATTTGGTGGTTTTGAGCAGGGTCAAAGTTGTTTAACACATTTAAAGAGTTAAATTCCTCAAAATGATTCAACGTTTGGTGGTTTTGAGCGGGGCTGAAGTTGTTTTAACACATTTAAAGGGTTAAAAAAAATCCTCAAAACGATTTAATGTTTGGTAGTTTTGAGCGGGTAAAAAGCATAAAACTGGCATTTAAAAGGTTAAATTTCTCAAAATAATTTAACGTTTGGTAGTTTTGAGCAGGGCCGAAGTTGTTTAACATATTTAAAGGGTTAAATTCCTCAGAAGGATTTAACGTTTGGTGGTTTGGAAAAAGCAGAAAACACGCATCACGTGTGTTGCTTAGCGTTTAGCTTATGTTAGCATTAGCTGTGCGTCGCAGAGGTCGATCTGGGTTTGGCGACTTTCATTTCATGTTGGGATACGCTGGACTTCGTAGCGGTCTGACCCCTCTGTTATTTTTTCTGTCTAGTTTCCGTCGCCTAGGTAACCGGTTTATGGCACGGAACATCATCACTTCCTGGATCCTTGTACAGTATTATGATGCATCCATCACCTGCTTGCAATATAGTAGTCCTACCCTTATTTGCATTGGTAGACTTTGTGTAGGAGGGCTTTGCATCCTATTGCCTCATAACGGCAGATAGAACGGCAAACACGCTAGCAATATCACAACTTGGAACTTGTATTTGTGACGAGACTTGAGTCTAATGTCCCCCTCTGTTTTCTTCTGTGTTGCCAGAATCTTCTCTCTACCTCAGCAGACATGCAGCCAGCGGCTTGCTAGCCTCGAAGCCAGACAGTCCAGCCAGCTAACCCGGTGCCAAAAAGTAATACCAAAGAATTGATAGTGAGGAAAATGTAGGTCATGCAATGCCATAAGGGGTGACCAAATTGTTGTTGCATTGTTCAGACTCAAAAACTATTTGGATATATCCAGATATGACCCGAATCCTGCTCTAACCAGATTAGCCGGTCTTTCTGATGCTCCAAGTCAGTCCTAAACCACCAGGGACACATAACCCTTCTACGGACTCCTACGTTAGCCCAAAGGCCTACCTCTAAAAACCAGCATCCTTAACAGATGCTAACATTTAACATGCTAACCTAGGACTGTAGAGTCTAGGATGGAGTTCTTGGGTGGAACTTCTTTGAACTTCTGGAAGTGTGTGTGTTTGTGTGTGTGTGCCGTACTTTGTCAATGTAAAAAGGCAGCTAATGGATATATGAGTTGACAGCAGTGTGGGCCACTATGGACCTTGCAGTACCCCTTAGCTCTCCCTGAAGGGCAGATCAGAAACCAGCCCGGTCATGCCTACCCTCTGGCTTACCAAGAGGCGCACTTCCATCTGATTCTGCGATTAAAAAGTTAACACAACCCTTTAAACACCAGCTTTCTGCTTCTTTCCCCCTGCATACATCGTTTTGAGGAATTTAACCCTTTAAATGTTTTAAACGACTTCAGTCCCGCTCAAAACCACCAAACGTTGAATGATTCTGAGGAATCTATCCTTTAAAAATGTCAAACGACTTCAGCCCCCCCTCAAAACTACCAAATGTTAAATTATTTTGAGGATTTTAACCCTTTAAATGTGTCGAACGACTTCAGCCCCGCTCAAAACCACCAAACGTGAAATCATTTGGAGGCTTTTAACCCTTAAAACGCCAGCCTTTTGCTTAACATGCTTTAATTTTTCATATTTGTTTTTGTTAGCACAAGTTTTTAGCTAACTTAGCTTAGCTTTTCCAGCGCTGTCAGAGTAGCGGTGACCCAGATGTCACATTGGTCAAAGTCAAAGTGAGGGATTGTGGAGCCATCGAGAGTCATTTAAATTAATGAGAGAGCTGTCTGCGCCTGACGATTACCACATCTGACACTTCTGTGGGTGCGTATAAAGAAGGGTGGGGGGGCCCGAAGGTGAGTCTGAGCCAGATTTGGCAGTGTTCTCGGGAGACAATGTGGTGCAGAGGGTAGGGCAGTCTGATAGAAAGGTCAAGGGAGATGATGGGGAAAAAAGATAAGACGAGGAAGTGATAAGACATAAAGAAACACGCTAGCAATATCACAACTTGGAACTTGTATTTGTGACGAGACTTGAGTCTAATGTCCCCCTCTGTTTTCTTCTGTGTTGCCAGAATCTTCTCTCTACCTCAGCAGACATGCAGCCAGCGGCTTGCTAGCCTCGAAGCCAGACAGTCCAGCCAGCTAACCCGGTGCCAAAAAGTAATACCAAAGAATTGATAGTGAGGAAAATGTAGGTCATGCAATGCCATAAGGGGTGACCAAATTGTTGTTGCATTGTTCAGACTCAAAAACTATTTGGATATATCCAGATATGACCCGAATCCTGCTCTAACCAGATTAGCCGGTCTTTCTGATGCTCCAAGTCAGCTCCAAGTCAGTCCTAGCCCTTATGTCCTATGACATAAAGATGAGGACGAGGGGGTCAGAATGTCCACCGCCTCGCTCACCTCCTCTTGGACGATGGCCAATCATCAGATACGCTGACTTGGCTTTGTTCACTTAAAGCCCACACTTCTTGGTCATCCAAAGACAGGCTCCATATTGAGGATTGGAAGGGGGGGGGGGGGGGGGTAACCATGGCAACCCTCTGTTCCAACATCCCTACCAAATACTAGGCAGCAAAGTTGTCCAAGAAGGGGAAGCGTAAAGGAAGTACAATATCGAGCACAGGGAAATGTGGTTGATTTGTGCATGGTAACCATGGTCTAAACAATGATGCTTTCTTACTTACAGTCCACTTTCTGAGATTAAAGTAAAAGTTCTGAGATTAAAGTCTGAGATTAAATTCAGAATTTTGAGATTAAAATCACAGATTAAAGTGAGAATTTTGAGATTAAAATCACAGATTAAAGTGAGTATAGGGAAATCTGGTTGATTAAGGGTTGTAACCATGGTAACCAAGCCCTAAACAATGATGCTTTCTTACTTACAGTCCACTTTTGAAACTGTCCCAGTAGGACGTTTTGGATGAGGACAGAACAAAACACCAACCTGGGTCAACAGGACCCAAAGTGGTAACCATGGTAACCAAGGTCCAAACCGTGATGCTTTCTTTCTTACAGTCCACTTTCTGAGATTAAAGTCAGAGTTCTAAGATTAAAGTCTGAGATTAAAGTGATAATTTTGGGATTAAAGTCTGAGATTGAAGTGAGAATTTTGAGATTAAAGTCTGAGGTTAAAGTCAGAGTTCTGAGATCAAAGTCTGAGATTAAAATCTGAGATTAAAGTCAGAGTTCTGAGATCAAAGTCTGAGATTAAAGAAGGAGTTTTGAGATTAAAGTCACAGATTAAAGTGAGTGAAGATCTGGTTGATTTAGGGTTGTAACCATGGTAACCAAGGCCCAAACCATGATGCTTTCTTACTTACAGTCCACTTTTGGAAACTGTCCCAGTAGGACATTTTGGAGGTTTTGGATGAGGACAGAACAAAAAAACCAACCTGGGTCAAAGGCCCCTTAGAGTTGTAACCATGGTAACCAAGGCCTAAACAATGTTTTTCTACTCTACAGCCACAGAGGCACCCCGCGATAAATTCAGGCTACAAAGTTTCACCGGTCAATCCATGCATGTGCTGCTCCTGTGCCCTCTGCTACGTCTGCAAGGGATTAGCACGCCTTAACCAGCCGATCAATACACTGTTAAAAATGAGCCAGATCAGCATCTTAGACATCGTCGAGACTAAGCCTCTTAACACCTCTGACAGTCTATCCGACCCCCCCCCCCCCCCAACTCCACAGCCAAGGACCCAATTAAAATGGCCTTTGCGCTGCTGACAGATCGCAGAGGACCCCCCCCCCCCCCCCCTCCTGGATGCCGCAATTAATCATTTAGCGGGAAAAAAAGATGAATATTTCAAACACACAAGGGTCAGGTCCTACATGTGTCTGAGGAGTAAATATTTGAAGATCAATATTTTATATGTGTGAAAGAGAGAGAGAGCCTTGGGGTAAATGGCCCCCATTTCACTCGATATCCAGGCCAGGTGTTTGAGAGCCCCGGTGCTGATCCTCACCTTTAAACTTAATTAAATCAGAGAGCAGGTGCGTAATCTGAACGCCTGAGACCTTAATCCACCCCCCCTTTTAATTTCACAGGCTATTAGCGATGCTAAGCTAATTTTCTGTACATGCGAAAGAGACACAAGCGAGAGAAAAGTTGCAGGAAGAACGGCCTCAGACTTGAAATTACCACTGCAGATCACACTGTGCAACAACAAGGCTGTAACCATGGTAACCAAGGCCTTATACCAACCATCTGTCAGAATCAGGTGGAAAATCATAAGGCTCATTTAACCCTCTGCCTGTCTGGTGATGCTAAAGGACCCTCATTTACATGTCTGCAAGGTGATCCCGAGCTCTCTGTCTACCGGCCGAGCGCATCTGTAACACACGGGGGCTGACTTAATCAGAATTCTAGCTTTAATCTCACTTTAATCCCAAAATTCTGACTTAAATCTCAAAATTCTTTAATCTCAGAATTCTGAAATTAATCTCAAAATTCTTAAATTTCAAAATTCCTAAATCTAAAAATTCTTTAATCTCAAAACACTTTAATCTCAAATTTCTGACATTATTCTCAAAATTCTGACGTTGATCTCAGACTTTGATCTTCGAATTTTGACTTTAATCTCAGATTTCTGACTTTAATCTCAAAATTCTGACTTTGATCTCAGACTTTGATCTCAAACTTTTTACTTTAATCTTAAAATTCTTACTTTAATCTCAAAATTCTGACTTTGATCTCAGACTTTAATCTCAGATTTCTGACTATAACCTCAAAATTCAGACTTTGAGCTCAGACTTTAATCTCAGAATTCTGACTTTAATCTCAGATTTATTACTTTAATCTCAGAATTCTGACTTTAATCTCAAAATTCTTTAATTAATCTCAAAATTCTTACTTTAATCTCAGAACTACAGATTCCTGTAAGCCAAGGATTTCCCTGAGGTTCAGAATGTTGAAATAAAGACAGAATTTAAGATTTAAGTCATAATTTTGAGATTAAAGTCAGAGCTACTGTATCAGATTTAAATTTACAGAAAAATTAAAGTGTAAAAGAAAACCAATCTTTATTATATTGATAAAATCAATCTAAGATCTGGAACATAGAAGTGAACTGTGCAGGAGAGCTCTCTTCCTGTTTTCTAATCCAGACCGCAACCTACAGTGATCCTTGATAAACATTAACCCATTGATTCCCCATCACAAAATATGCTGTTGAGCCGCTGTTTAAAAAGCAGATTGAGTAGAGACTGTGTGTGTGTGTGTGTTTGTGTGTATGAGAGAGAGAGCCTCTCTCCTGCCACACATGACCCCCCCTGAGGATTGGACCTGGCAGCCAGCTACAATTATCATTCAGGCCGAGTTGAAGGACTCTGTTTGATATGTGCTGAGGTAATTTAGCTGGAAAGATTGAACAGACCACCCCCCTCCCACAACACCCCCAACCCCCGCAGACTGAGCCTCTTTATCTCAGCAACAAAATAGAAATAGAGAAATAAAAGGCATGGCGGTCATTTTAGTAGATCCAATACTAGCTTGTTAGGTTGTTAGCATGCTAACTCTAATAGCTGCCATCTTGATTGCATGCAACATTGATAACTCAAATATAAGCCCATCATAGTGGTGTAACAGTCAATGTTAGCTTGTTAGCTTGTTAGCATGCTAACGTTAATAGCTGCCTTCTTGTTAGCATGCAACATTGAGCTAGGCAATCATTAGTTTGATTGCCGTTGCTAGGCAATCAAACCATTCTTCCGTAAGTTTTTTTGGTGCAGCGTATCTTCAGCATACATTGACCGATTTCAGCCATTCCTATCAAAATGTTCATCTCACAGAGGATATTCCGGGTCAACTTTTTTTCAAAAAATTATAGTTTTTCAAATGTTAAGCAATTTCGGTGTCACCTGCCAAATGTATCTCCTCCTACAAATTTCAAGCTACAGACTCCATTTCAGTCTTAAAATACTCATTAGATGCTGCTCTATCAAACTTGTATTCAGAATTTTCCATCTATATCTAATGCTAACCCATCATAGTGGTGTAACAGCCACTGCTAGCTTGTTAGCTTGTTAGATTCTATATTACATGACACATGAGATGTATGACATTTACCATCCTGTGCATGAGGTACCGGCGTAGCGTTCATGATGTCATCAATTCATAAATATCAATAAGAGCATCTGCTGCAAGGATCATCAGTGCAGCATCAAGCTAACTCTTTGTGGCAAAAAGGGCAAAGATTTATGTCTACGCTCCACTTTTTGTTAGCACTTGATAGATGGAGCCGTCCACATGCGACTGTACCTAACTTAATCCTCCACAATAAGTGAACTTTATACAACTCCTCCATTGAAAGATGTGACAAATGTTGGAAACCCCCCCCCCCCTCTCTCCTGCCTCTCTGTGCCGTTCAGAAGGGGTTTTACATCATCCTTTTGGCTGTGAGGTGATTTATGAAATAAATAATATCGATCTCTTTGACGCCTGCTGGGCCGTGTGAGTGTATTTCACGTCATTTAGCATGCATAGCTAGTTAGCTTGTCTCACTTTTTTACACTTTAAAATACGGTTATCTTACTTGACCTTTAGTTGACCCCATTGATTTGATCAGAAAAAGTACTTGTTTAACTTTAGCTATTGAAACAATTTGTTTAGCTTTAGCCATTAAAGTTACATAGTGTTAGCTGTCAAAAGTACTTAATTAGCTTTGGCCATTAAAGCTACATATTAACTTTAATCATGAAAAACACTTGGTTAGCTTTAGCCATTAAAGCTACATGTTTAACTTTAGTCATTAAATCAACATAGTTAGTATTAGTTGTCAAAAGTGCTTGGTTAGCTTTAGCTTTTAAAGGTACTTGTTAACTTTAATCATGAATAACACTTGATTAGCTTGGGCAATTTGAACAATTTGCTTAGCTTTAGCTATTGAAACAACTTGGTTAGTTTTAGCCATTAAATCAACATAGTTAGTGTTAGCTTTCAAAAGTATGTGGCTAGCTTTAGCCATTAAAGCTACTTGTTAACTTTAATCATGAAAATAATTAAACTCAGAGAGAAAAAAATTAAAAAATAAAACTCAGAGAGCGACGCTTGAAGTTTCCGTACTTGTACCTCTTACCTCTTTTTTTGAAGAATGCAGCTTTAGCCCGAGTGATGGAGCGCAGCGAAACAAATGTCCGTCCTCTGAAAGTGCTGACTTTAAGGCAAAAAACAGGTTATAGATTCTTAAAATGTGGGGGGGGGGGGGGGGGGTCATTACAAGGGCAGCATGAAGATGAAGAGATAATCAAGGTGTTATTGAGCCCTCGCTTCTTCTTCACCCCCCCCCCCCCCTCGTCCTGTTGCCGAGGCGATGTAGTGCACGGCTTGTAATTAGATATCGATCCGCTTTTTGTCGATGAGCTTAGCGGGGGGGGGGGGGGGGGGGGGGCATAAAGGTCTGAATGCACCTCATTAGGACTTGAGTGTAATGTCTTCATACAGCTGGGGGGGTTGCTACGTCAACGAGTAAATGATGGAAACGAGGAGCCCTCGTCTTTAAAGTACCTGACTGAGGTACATTAGTTCTTAGCATTAGCTGTCAAAGGGACCTTGTTAGCTTTAGCCATTAAGGCTACTTGTTAACTTTAATCATTAAACAGCTTGGTTACCTTTAGCTATTGGAGCAACTTGGTTAGTTTTAGCCATTCAAGCTACTTGTTAACTTTCATCATGATAAATGCTTGATTAGCTTGGTTAGCTTTAGCCATTAAAACTACTTGTTAGCTTTCATCAGGAAAAATACTTGGCTAGCTTGGTTAGCTTTAGCCATTAAAGCTACTTCTTAACTTTCATCATGAAAAATGCTTGGTTAGCTTGGTTAGCTTTAGCCATTAAGGCTACTTGTTAGCTTTCATCAGGAAAAATGCTTGGGTAGCTTTAGCCATTAAAGCTACTTGTTAGCTTTCATCATAAAAAAATGCTTGGTTAGCTTAGTTAGCTTTAGCCATTAAAGCTACTTGTTAGCTTTCATCATGAAAAATGCTTGGTTAGCCTGGTTAGCAATTTATTACATATACATGTTATATAATAATCATAATAATACAGTATAAGCTGCCATACCAGGCGTATATGAACTTGTAATGGGTTTGACCTCAAAGCTACGGAGCCAGATTGGCGTAACGTAAACGCATGCATCAGTGCATATGTATTCATAGCAGTGCAACACACTGATCAGCACTATCCTCTGGCCATCGCGCCCCTCACCTGGGGCAGCAAATTGAGTCATCATCAGTTTAAAGTATCTGCCGTCAATAATTTTACAACGTGATGATTTTAAGTAAACAAGCAGGTGTATTGATAAAGACATCTCTGTAGCCCTGTGTGGTAAACCCTCAGTCCCAGTGGACTGGTTGCCAACGATTCGTTTAATATGAACTCATCTTTTATGTGACTCAGGAGTAATGAGTCACCTCTGTGAGCTGAGATAACGCGTTTTTGGACACACCAACATATTTGGTGGTTGGGTAACATATTGCATCACTTCCTGTTTCGACATTGTCCTGTTTGTTCACTTGGTGTGCGCTGTTGGTGCTACGGACTTTCTGCATTAGACATATTGTGTTTGCTTTTATTGTGGTAATACACAAGCACCTTAGTGTTAGAGTTAAAGGCACCATTCTCTGGGTTCCCTTCTCGTTTACCACTGTAGCGAAGCTTACCGTAACTTAGCGGTTAGCATTAGCGATTAGCATGGCTTCTTTCACTCGCTCTCGCTCTGCATCTCCCTCTCCTGCCCACTGCATGGTGTGTGACATGTTTAGCTATTCCTCTGCCTCCTTTAGTGAGCATGAGGTGTGCACAAAGTGTAGCTTATTCACAGTCTTGGAGGCGAGGCTAAGCGAGTTAGAGGGTCGGCTCCGCACGTTAGATAATAGACCTGTAGCCGCAGCAGCTAGCCAGCAGCAGTTAGCCTGTGCAGACCGGCCTGCCTTAGCTTAGCCGCCCCCCCGGCAGCCCCTGAGCAGCCGGAAAGTCAGAGAGGTTGGGTGGCGGTTTGAAGAAAGCGTAGCCCGAAACAAAGGCCCGTGGTTCACCACCAGCCGCTTGATATATCGAACCGTTTTTCCCCACTCGGCGACACACCCGCTGAGAAGCCAACACCAGTGGCTATAGTTAAGTGCATCCCGGGGGCCGGAGCGGGCGACATAGAGGGTAGCCTAAAGCTGTTGGCCAGAGATAAGCATAAATACAGTTAATAAATAAAGTTAATATTGAGTCGGAGTGTAATTTATCTAAAACCATGTCGGACTGTCCGTAGCGTTCTCTGGTCCCCTCCCGAATCTGACCAGTGATGACATGTTTAGCCGCATGTCCTCGCTCCGTCGCTGGCTGTCATGGTGGTGTCCATGAAAAACAACGTGGCCTTTATAGATAACTGGGAAACTTTATGGGGGAAACCTGGTCTTATTAGGAGAGAAGGCATCCATCCCACACAGGGTGGTGCAGCTATGATTTCTAGCAACATAGCCAAGTTTATTAGACAACCCAGGGTCAAGGCCAGGAGGCAGAGTCGCTGTCCTACACACCTCTCTGCTGCTTCTGGAGAACTGCCGCCCTCAGTTAAAAACATATTAAATACAACTACACATAGAAACACTAAGCTTAATAATGTTATTGAAGTGGTGTCGGTCACACGTCCTCCCACAGTTCCTCAAGCACACAAGTTAAGATATATTAATCATAATAACCTCATAAAAATACACACTAACACACACAAACACATAGAACAAGGTAACAGAACACTCAGGTGTGGATTGTTTAACATACGATCCCTCCACTCTAAGTCGCTCTTAGTTAATGATTTAATTATTGATCATCACACTGAAGAATGTTGCTTTAGATGAATCAACTCCGTCTTGTTATATTAACTGTCATGTTCCTAGAGTTACAGGTCGCAGAGGAGGAGTGGCAGCAATCTACCGCTCCAGTCTTCAGATGAATCCTAAACCTAAGTCTACTCTTCTTTTGAGAGTCTCACTCTCAGCCTGCCTCATGGAAGCTGGAAGAAGTCAGAATTTGTTTTACTCGTCATAGTCTATCGTCCACCTGCTGCTGCTTATTCAGAGTTCCTGCTGGAGTTTTCAGACTTCTTATCAAGTTTAGTGCTTAGCACAGATAAAGTCATTATAGTGGGTGACTTTAACATTCATATGGACGTCGACTCCGACAGTCTGAAGATTGCCTTCAACTCACTCTTGGATTCAGTTGGGTTCTCTCAGTTAGTAAATGAACCCACACACTGCCACAGTCACACCCTCGACCTGGTTCTCACCTACGGCCTGGAAGCTGAGAACCTGCTAGTATGGTCTCAAAATCCTGTTCTTTCAGATCACTCATTAATAACCTTTGACTTCTCTCTTTCAGACCTAACAGCACCTGAGGAAAAGCTCTACTACAGCAGATGTCTGTCTGAAGACGCCGTAAAGCAGTTTAGGACAGCAATCCTACCAGTACTCCCCACAGTCCCAAGTACTGATGGGGGTACCAACTTAAATATTATTCCTGCAGAACTGGACCGCTTTGTCAACAACACTGCAGACACATTACACTCAGTCTTAAACAGGATTGCTCCACTGAAGAAGAAGAAAACTACAAATCAGAAGAGGCTAGCTCCGTGGTACAACTCAAATATCCGATCACTGAAACGGATTACACGAAGGATGGAGAGGATGTGGCAGTCCTCTAAATCAGATGACTCCCAGCGGGCCTGGAGAGACAGTCTGCTGACGTATAAGAAGGCCCTTCGCAAAGCTAGGACAGCCTACTATTCATTACTAATAGAAGAAAACAAGAACAACCCGCGCTTTCTCCGTGCTTTGCTCCTCAAGGATGCTATTCCTCTGATCGGAGAGTCTATATTAGGACAGATCAACTTGTCTCTGGAAACAGGATATGTACCACAGGCTTTTAAGACTGCTGTGATCATTCCGATACTTAAAAAACCTTCACTGGACCCGGACATCTTAGGAAACTACAGACCGATCTCCAACCTCATCTTTATCTCCAAAATACTCGAAAGAGCTGTTGTAAGTCAGCTAAATGACCACCTGCATAGGAACAGTCTGCTCGATGCTTTCCAGTCTGGATTCAGAGCCCATCACAGCACAGAAACAGCACTGCTTAAAGTCACCAATGACCTCCTCATGGCATCGGACCGTGGACTCGTCTCTGTACTCGTTTTACTGGATCTCAGTGCTGCCTTCGACACAGTAGATCATCGCATCCTGCTACACAGATTAGAACACGAGATCAGGATTACAGGAACAGCACTGCGCTGGTTTAAATCATATTTATCTGACAGATTTCACTTTGTTCATGCTAACGATGTTTCTTCCACAGGTACAAGGGTTAATCACGGTGTTCCACAGGGTTCTGTGCTCGGACCGATCCTGTTCACCCTCTACATGCTCCCTCTAGGAAACATCATCCAGAAGCACGGCATAAACTTTCATTGTTATGCTGGTGATAACCAGCTGTATTTATCCATGAAGCCTGAAGAAACGGAGCCGCTAGTCAGACTACAGGCGTGTCTAAAGGACATAAGGGACTGGATGTCCTCTAACTTTTTACTATTAAACTCAGACAAGACTGAGGTCATTGTTTTTGGACCTAAACATCTCAGAACTAGTTTATCAGATAATACTTTCTCTCTGGATGGAATTACTCTGGCCTCCACTACGACTGTGAGGAACCTTGGAGTCATCTTTGACCAAGATATGTTGTTTGTCTCTCATATTAAGCAGGTCTCCAAGACTGCTTTCTTTCACCTGCATAATATTACTAAGATCAGGAGCATCCTCTCTCAGAGTGATGCTGAAAAGCTCATCCATGCTTTTCTCACTTCAAGACTGGACTACTGCAACTCTTTATTGTCAGGATGTCCACATTACTCCATCAACAGTCTGCAGCTGATCCAGAACGTAGCAGCTAGAGTTCTGACAGGAAGCAGCCAAAGGGATCATATCTCCCCTGTTCTAGTGTCTCTTTACTGGCTCCCAGTGGACTCAAGAATACACTTCAAGATCCTTCTTCTAACCTACAAGGCTCTTCATGGACTTGCTCCATTGTATCTGCAGGACCTGATTGTACCATATGTTCCTAATAGGACACTCAGATCTCTGAGTGCAGGTTTACTTGTAGTTCCAAGGATTCATAAAAGTAGAATGGGAGGACGGGCTTTCAGCTATCAGGCACCACTATTATGGAACCAGTTACCAATCTGGGTCCGACAGGTAGACACTGCCTCCACCTTTAAGACTAGACTTAAAACTTTTCTGTTTAGTAAGGCGTACAGTTAGCCTTAGACCGAGTGTGTAGCACAGCTATTCTGCTCTAGGCCTACGTTGTCGGGGGGCACAAACACGATCCACTGAGCAGTTTCCCTCTCACCCTCTGACCTCTCCTTTTCTCTCCTTAGTCTGGCTCACATTGGTCTCAAGACCTGCATGCTGACCTGCAGTCCGGCCCGTGAAGTCTCTCTTGTCCTACATTGTCGGGGGGCACAAACATGATCCTCTGAGCAGTTTCCCCCTCACCCTCTGACCTCTCCTCTACTCTCCTTAGTCTGGCTCATACTGGTAATATCGTCTCATAATCTGTGTTTACTGTCTTCCTCGTAGTTCTGTGCCTCGCTCTCGCTCTCTCTCTTTGCAGGTCTCAAGACCTGCATACTGACCTGCAGTCTGGCCCCTGATCTCTCCTGTGCTCATCGACTTCACTAGCCCCTGCTGCTCATCTTTGCTATCAAATTACTATTACTACTTATGGACTGACGATATATATAGATATCTATTACAATATAATCACTGTTTCATCTTGCTGTCATGTTTGCTCTGTACTGTATCATGTTTGTATCATGTTTGCTCCTCTCATCCTCATCCTCTCTCTCTCTCTCTCTCTCTCTCTCCTTCATCCTCTCTGACTAGCAGCAGGACTGGTTCCCCCTTAAGCTGATGGGTCCTGCTCAAGGTTTCTTCCTCTTAAAGGGAGTTTTTCCTTGCCACAGTGCTCTTAGGGGGGTTCCTGTGAAGCGCTTTGAGACAATTTCTGATTGTAAAATGTGCTATATAAATAAAACTGAATTGAATTGAATTGAGCGATTCTTGCTTTCAGTGGTTAAAGCTAACCTAATGCTTTCAATGGCTAAAGCTAACCTAATGCTTTCAATGGCTAAAGCTAACCTGATGCTTTCAATGGCTAAAGTTAACCTAATGCTTTCAATGGCTAAAGCTAACCTAATGCTTTCATGTCAAGAAAAGGGGTAAGTCACGTATATAACAAAAATTGCTACTTAAAACATAATTTGTTTCACAAGCTAATCAGCCTAGCTACACAATGCTAACAAGCACCAATCTTGCAGCATTGGAGAAGGTGCAAGCTGTTAAATGTTTGCCCACTGAGGAGGCCTTTAAAGTCAAATTCGACTTATGCTAAGCTAGGCTAACTGACTGCTTCCTATCAGGATACAGAAATGAGACTGATGTGGATTTTCTAAACTGTTATTAATGAAGTGATAACAGTTAAGAAAGTGAAGCTAAAATTGTGTAGCTAGGCTAATTAGCTTGTGAAACACATGTTTTAACCCTTTCCTGGACAACAACCATCATGTCAAATGTTTTTTTTTGTTTAGCATGTTAGCATAGCGTAGTAAAATGAAAGCCTTTTATTTTTGCAGCATTCGTTAGCGTTCATTATTTTAATATGCTTGCTAACATGCTAACTAAGTGACGTGATGGTTGTTGTCGAGGAAAGGGTTAAGTCACCTTTACTTTATAAAAATTGACTTTCACAAGCTAATTAGCCTAGCTACACAATTTTAGCTTCACTTTCGTTAAGAAAATTCACGTCAGTCTGATTTCTTTATCCTGATAGGAAGCAGTCAGTTAGCCTAGCTTAGCATAAGTCGAATTTAACTCTCCTCAGTGTTTAACACTTGGATGGGATTGGACACACACACACACACAAACATACATTAGCATCCAGCGCTTCTCTTGATAAAGCAACAAAAAGAGTGTTAGCGATATTATTAGCGACCTGCAGCTCTCGCCCCGGAAATAAACGCATACATTAATTGTTTGAAATGTGCTGATAATGATGTTTGTAAACTGCAGAGCAGCAGAATGGAAGTGCGACGAGGGAGGAGGAGGTAGGGGGTGGGGGAGTTCTGCCAAAGCTGCTGCTACATGTCTTTGATGTGCTTTCATTGGTCTTTGGGTGAAGCTCTTTAACCTTCAGCAACTGCGAAACCCTTAGAAGTCAAATTTGACTTATGCTAAGCTAGACTAATTGGCTGCTAGGATTAACATACAGAGATGAGACTTGTATTAATTTTCTTGGCTAATTTCTTAACATTAGCATTAGCATTAGCCAGCTAGTTTTAGAATAATATACCACTGCATAATGCTACTCAGCCCCTCCATCGTCACAAGTCCTTAACACGAGGCGGATGCGCGTGTTGGATTTGAGCGTTTCCCAGCATGCATTGAGAGCCCCCCCCCCCTTAGTACTTTTGAAGGCTAAACCTAACCAGGAGGTTTTAGCATCTAACCCTAGCCACATGGTTTTATAAAATTATAAAATTAGCTTAAAGTTAGCTTGACGCTTCAGTGGAATTACACTCACGGGTCTGATGGCACATGGCAGATGGATCCATGGGCTAAAGTAACAATCACGATGGATGGTACGCTAAACAAAACTAGCTACAAGTGTGAAGAATTGCCGAAAAATGCTGAAAAAAGGGCAAAACTTTTATTTCGTCATAGTGAGGGGGGGGGGGGTTATAGCTATAGCTTGCTATTGCTAGTTGTATTTTAGCATTAGCTCATGGTAAAGCTGCTTTGGACACCCCAGAATCCTCCTCCTGTGTATAAATATGCATATATACACAACGTGATGACACCATCTGGCACTGAACTTATCGAGCAAGAGCAGGACTTGACCGAGCGGTGTTCATCTTGAAGTGTGTGTGTTTGTGTGTCTGCAGTGCGTTAACGCCTGCCACCCCCCCCCCCCCCCCCCCCCCCCCCGCCACTGTACATCAGCATGCAGTCAGGGCTTTCTGCACGTCCTGATAACACACCTCTGTGAAGCGAGTTCCAGCACCAAGCTATATGTATTCATGCTCGAGTGTGTGTTGCTAATTAGCAAATGCTAATCACGTAGCTACTGAAGGAAAAGCCCCAAAGACTTCTTCTACTGTTTGTTTTTGTAACGATGCCTTTAACCATATCGACTGGTTATGATGTGCTAACACAGGAAACCGGCTACCTTTTATGCTAGTTAGCGAAACAAAATTTGAAAAAGAAAGTAAGCTTAACAGCACTCTCTACACACAAGAGTGTTAGCTAAAAACTTATGCTAGCAAAACAAAATTTCATAAAGAAAACACTGTTAGCTTAACAAAAAAGGTGCTAGCTAATGCCTAAACAACTATCAAAAAGAAAAGAATGTTAGCTTAATTAAAAAGTGTTAGCTAAAAACATGTGCTAGCTAAACAAAACATGAAAAGAGAAAGTTAGCACAACAAAAGTTAACATAAAAGGGGTAGCAAGCAGCTTGTGAATAGCGAATAAGCTTCAGGACATGCTGCTTAAATGGCTCATGGCAGTACTTGTGATTTCCTCATGTTCTTGTCGGATGAGCAAGGAGCCGGACGATGACAGTGAAAAATGAGACCGCTTCTCATACATAGAAGTGCACATAGTAAATAAGTGATTTGTAACACACACCCCCTCACTGAGGAATGTGTCTGTGTGAAGTAATATGCTAAGCTAGGTAAGTATCAAACAGATTGTTGCTGCTGATAGCATTGGTGTACAAGCTAACGCTATAGAATGCTAGCGGTAAATATTTATAATTAGCCTACTCAGCATTAGCATTGGTGTACAAGCAGGCGATGTCCTGCTATGGTCGATAGGCAGGTCTGTTTCATTCATGTGCCTGAGGGTGGAATCAGCTGTTTGTGTGCATCAGATTTTAGAGTGTGTGTGTGTGTGTGTGTGTGTGTTACCAAAACCTAGCAACTAGAGCTAGCAGATAGCTAGCAACCCACTCGTAGCAAGTTAAGAAAGATGGAGTCGCTGTGCCGACCTGTTCCCTGGCACAAACTATCAACCATGCATTCTGCATATGTATTGCCTTACTATACACACACACGCTGTCCTGGAAATACATTCCCTTTGGAAATCCCCCCCCCCCCCACGACACATTAGCTATTCATTCGCATTTGCATGCTTCACATCTAACACTGCCAAGACTCACTCTCTGTGCAATGCTAATCAATTCCTGCAGCGGCTGGATAAGACCGCCTCACCCCCCCAGCCTCCCTCCCCTCCCCCTTTGAGGGAGAGCCAACACTAATATGAATATGACTCATTTGAAATGTAAAACAAGATCAATTAGTAATCCGGCATGGAGGGTGCATGCAAAAAAAAAAACACACACCGTATAACCTGAAATATGAAAACCTGTTTGTTGAAACCACAGCTAAAAGGATTACATTCATGCTAATTCTCTGCAATGCAGCTATTTGTTAGCGTATTTTCGTAAAATTTGCTTTCGTTCGACTGTACACTAGAAAAAGCAGAATCTCTATAGCGCCCACCGCTAATGCTAATCACAAGGAAGCAGTGTTTACAGATGTAGCTTTAGCATGCTAGCATGTGAAAAGCATGCAAGAAGCAAAAACTGCATCTGTCATGTTAATTCTCTGCAACGCAGCTACTTGTTAGCGTATTTTCTTACACTATTTTCTTACAGTTCTTGCTTCCTGCTAGCTTTTCACATGCTAGCATGCTAAAGCTAGGTCTGTATACACTGCTTCCTTGTGATTAGCATTAGCATTAGAAGCTATAGAGATCCTGCTTTTTCGAGTGCACAGTCGAAAGACATCTGCTTTTATTGAGCTATTTGAGCTGCAAAGCTCATCACTAGGAGCACTTGATCATATCTGCTTTATGGGTTTTTAGGGGAAAAAAATAAAAATGGAGGCTCATTTACACGGTGCTGTTCACACAGTTGGCATTGCAGGGAATCATACGGTCACCTAAGTCTAATAGAGCTACGTTCCCAAGGGGCGGCCGAAGAGATTGAATGAGATTGAAGATTGAGATTATATATATATATATATATATATATATATATATATATATATATATATATATATATATATATATATATATATATATATTCCCAATTCAGAATTTTTATTCCTAAAAATAAAAAAAACAACAAAAAACGGACTATTATTTTAAGAATTTATACTTTTTTCAGTGCATTTATTTTTCTAAAAACTTTTTTTAAAAAAAATCTAGAAATTCCGATTTTTTTCATAAAATTAACAAATTCTAAACATTCAGATATTTTTTCTTAAAATAAAGAAAATCTAATTTCTTTTTTCTTACAATATTTTAAATCAGATTTTTTTTCTTAAAATTAACCTAGAAAATTCTAAAAATTCAGATTTTTTTTCATAAAATTAAATTCTGACTTTAATCTCAGAATTCTGGAATCATAACAAAATACAATTTAGCATAATATAGCACACATTTGTATGTTTTTTCAACTTTATGGTCACAGAACGTTTGTCCATATGTCCATATTTTCTGATCAATACATGTAAATGTACACATTGAACAGAATATTGACACTTTTTCGTATAAAGTTACAAGCACTTCAAGTAATATCTGTATTTTTAAGGCACATTTATCACTTAAAGTTCAGATCAACAAATGCACTGCACTTTCCATCATGAAAATGTAATTTGTCCTTAAACCCCCCTAATATAAGCGTGTGTCTTTTTTGTACATGTCATGGCCGCCGCTGCTGCTGCTGCAGTGCGGACTGATCAAACATCCTTCACTCGCAGACTTCCGAGTCTCTGGGCGGCTGTAAAAAGCGAATGGGAAATCAATTGACCCGCAGATCATTTCAAAGGTTTGCAAATCTTATTACAGGACATGAGGAACATGACTCTGAGTCGCATTTCTCTCACACATCATGGATGGATAAACAAGCAGATCTGCTAATTGGCTAGCAGGCCGGGCTGCCATACCTCCATACATCTTGGAAATAGAATCCTGCCACTGCGGCGAGTAATTAAATGCAAAATAAAACATGATGGTCTTCTAATGCCGGGCCTTTAATGAACAAAAAGACTCATTAATTGCACTGTGTGTCAAGGAGTGCACTCACGCTGAATTATAGATGAGCTGGGGGGGGGGGGGGTGATAAATGTGCCTTAAAAATACAGATATTACTTGTTCTCATAACTTTACATAAGAAATATGTATATTCTGTTTAATGTGTACATTTGAAAAAACATAAAAATATGAAAAAACATAAAAATGCAAAAGTGCAATTTTTTTCACTAACATGCATAAAACAGACATTTTTTTAAAAGGCTCACTTTAGGAGCCAGGCCCCTAGAAGCTGAAGATGGTAGTGCAATTTTTGCTGATTAAAAATTAGTGATTAAAAAATTGGGCCAACTTTTTTTTATTAATTATTAATCTTTTTCTTTTTTACTAACATGCATAATACAAAAAAATGTATGTTTGTTTTTTCAGTTTTTTTTTAAAGGCTCGCTTTAGGAGCCAGGCCCCCATAGGCCGAAGATGGTAGTTCAATTTTTGCTGATTAAAAATTAGTAATTAAAAATTTTGGCCAAATTTTTTTTATTAATTAATAATCATTTTTTTAAATAACATGCATTATTACTTATTATTATTATTAGCGCAATTTTTGTTGATTCCAAATTTTGGCTACATTTTTTTTATTAATATTAATCAATTTTTTCCACTAATATGCATTTAAAAGGAAAAAAAGGTTTTGTTAAAGGCTCACTTTAGGAGCCAGGTTCCCCTAGAGGCTGAAGATGGTAGTGCAATTTTTGCTGATTCAAAATTTTGGCCACAGAAAATTATTTTTTTAATGTTTTTTTAAAGCCAGGCCCCCCCAGAGGCTGAAGAAGGTAGTGCAATTCTTACTCTTTGGATCCTTGATCATTATGACATAGGTTAAGAGGTTAAGGCAATGGATGGACGGATTAACAAACCCCCGTGTGGCTGACAGGTGTACTGCAGGAAAATAGCAGGGACACATCTGGTCCACCGCCTCCCACGGGACCCTCCTTGCAAGGATCTCCGCCATCCTGGGAAGGTAGGTGGAGTCTTTCAGCCCCAGAAAAAGCAGGTATCACATTAGGGTTCTTCAGTATGCTGTCAGTCCATCCGCCTGGAACACAAGGCTGCTGCCGGTTGCTCAGAATAACGATCACACTCCCCTTGCATGCTGAATAAATACACATCAGCTTTCTGTGGGCTCATTACCGACAACAAAGTGCGTACACTATCGCTACGGCAACACATAGACGGAGGATCACTCACATTTTACAGTGTAGTTTTTATTTATTTAAAAAAATATTTTTTTAAATTAAAAAAAATATTTAAAAATGGTCATAGGTAAATACATTTATTTCCACATTTGTTTTTGTTTTTTAATTTAAGTAATGTGTTTGTTTGTGTGGGCGGTACTTAAAGGCAATGTAAACAACACAAATATCAATAAATGGGTTAATAAATGTGAACAAAATGCACAGCCAGATACGTAAGCACATACATAAGTATCACCTGCAAGCGTTTCTCCCGCCTCCTCCTCCTCCTCTGTGATTGGCTGCCGCACCCTCATTGGTTTCACCTGTGTCTCCTCATTAAAATCAAGGTCACTAAGAATGAATCTTTTGCTTTGATCCTTTTGCTGTTTGTAGTTACTACTCACTGATGTACACCTCTCTCTGTTTTATTATTTAATTCTTTTTAAAATGAATGTTACTGTTCTGAATCAATTATTTTTTCTTTTGTGAGCATTTTTAATTTTTTCTTATTTTTCAATATTTATTTATTTATTTATTTATATGCCATTTGTTTAGACGGTGCTATTGTCAGCTTAAATTTAATTAATAATTAAAAATAATATTTGGTTTATTTATAAAAACATTTTATTAATGTAAAAATAGTCAAAGATAAAGTAATTTACTTTTACATTTGTTTGTTTGTTTTATTTATTTTATTTTTTATTTTTGATCCTATATTTTTATTATTTATTTTTTTAAATTATGTATGTATATTTTCCCTATTTTTTTCTCATTTATGAAATTTGTTGTATATTAAAAAAACGTTTGTATGTTTTTTTTACATTTATTTCAAAAATATATACAAATATTTAACATTTTTTTGACCCTAGATGTCCTATCAAGAGCAATAAGCACTAAAACTACACCTCACAGTGATCTACGGTCCTAGCATGCTAGCTAACTTAGCTTAGACTGTAAGCGTCTAACCTAGTGGGTAACCATCAGCCAACCAACAATGGATCTTGGCCTATTGGGCGGATTTTGGGTCGGATTTGGCCTGCGATATTTCACACATGCAATCACACCTGCGATTTTCAAAAAAATCAACCCAAAAGCCGCCCAATAGGCCAAGATCCTTTGTTGGTTGGCTCGTTACCCACAATCTCTCCTGTGCAATCACGCCAGTGATTAAAAAAAAAACTATTGCAGGCGTAATTGCATGTGCAAATGCTATCCAAGCAGCCTATATGCTAAGATAATAGGAAGGCTGATTTCAGATACTGATACTAAGGTGTGGAAGGGCAACATTGGCACCTTTTAATAGCAAAAAATGTCTAATTTGAATCCCCTTTTTGACCTTTAAAACTGCTCCCATACACTTATTTGTGGTCTACCACAGGGTCCTGTTCTAGATCTCTGCATTATAAGTTGGCTTTGACCTTCAAACCAGCTGGTACCAAGGTACCCACAGTGTGACAAGAAAACATATTTCGCTCCAGAAGCAGACTTCAGGTGATATCTGTTTTCCATAAGGCCAAAAACCTTTGACCCTCCGACATCAAAGAAGCATTTCGGCCCAGAGAAGCATCGCTCACTTGATGTTTTCTCTATCTGGGACCAGTAGTAGAGCAGATAAGGGTGGAAAAGGGGGCCTGCGGAGTTGTAGTAGAAGGCTTCGGGAAGTTTTCGGAGTAAAATGGGGCCAGGGTAGACTTACAAAAAAGCCCCAATCACTTTCTTTATATAGTACACAGCCTGTCCAGAATATAGATCAGGTTGTGGTGCGATATCTACTCCTCACTTGTTCTGTCCTTGAGAGGGGGGAAGGAAAGGGGAGTATCTCTTCCCTGTTGGACTCCAGGAAAAAAAAAGTAAAGTTGGTCCGTACACATTTTGATAGCATTGATTGGATGTGGATGGTGGAAACTGAATAGCCGCTGGCAAGCTAACACAAGTCCTTGAAATATTATTTTCACACACACACACACACACACTTAGGAACTGTATGTGTATTCTTTACATAGAAAGTCTATGGAAAGTGATTGATAGCTAGCTGATGCGCCATTTTTGAGGAATGAATATTTAATCCTTTAAATCCCAAGCAAAATTCTGGGCAATTTTATCATAGTACCTACAAGTGATACCCATAATAGCAAAAAAATGAAAAAATGCATGTTGTTAGCATGTTGATTAGCATGTAGGCAATACCAATAATAGGGAAAAATGCATGTTGTTAGCATGTTGGTTAGCATGTAGGCAATAACAATAATAGGGAAAAATGCATGTTGTTAGCATGTTGGTTAGCATGTAGGCAATACCAATAATAGGGAAAAAATGCATGTTGGTTAGCATGTAGGCAATACCAATAATAGGGAAAAATACATGTTGTTAGCATGTAGGAAATACCAATAATAGGGAAAAATGCATGTTGTTAGCATGTTGGTTAGCATGTAGGCAATACTAATAATAGGGAAAAAATGCATGTTGTTAGCATGTTGGTTAGCATGTAGGCAATACCAATAATAGGGGAAAGAATGCTTGTTAGCATGTTGGTTAGCATGTAGGCATTACCAATAAAAGGGAAAAATGCATGTTGTTAGCATGTTGGTTAGCATGTAGGAAATACAAATAATAGGGAAAAAATGCATGTTGTTAGCATGTTGGTTAGCATGTAGGCATTACCAATAAAAGGAAAAATGCATGTTGTTAGCATGTTGGTTAGCATGTAGGCAATATCTATAATAGGGGAAAAGATGCATGTTGTTAGCATGCTGGTTAGCATGTAGGCATTACCAATAAAAGGGAAAAATACATGTTGTTAGCATGTAGAAAATACCAATAATAGGGAAAAATGCATGTTGTTAGCATGTTGGTTAGCATGTAGGCAATACCAATAATAGGGAAAAAAATGCATGTTATTAGGATGTTGGTTAGCATGTAGGCATTACCAATAAAAGGGAAAAATGCATGTTGTTAGCATGTAGGAAATACCAATAATAGGGAAAAATGCATGTTGTTAGCATGTTGGTTAGCATATAGGCAATACCAATAATGGGGAAAAAAATGCAAGTTGTTAGCATGTTGGTTAGCATGTAGGCAATACCAATAATAGGAAAAAAATGTTACAGCTATTTAGCATGATGCTGATTGATGCTATTGATAAATTAAAAACTTTCAGCGTGATTGCTGTTGACATGTCTTTATCTGCATTGAGATAATAAGACTAATTAAAGCTGCAAGCAGCGATGATCGGGCCCTCGCAGTCCGCGCGACCGCCCCCTCCCCGTCATGCCGTCCCTTCCCTGCCCCGCTCCCCCTACGAGCTGCGACGATTTTGCCAGCGGTGGGAAAAAGCCGGCAGACAGAAGCAGAGACATGTCACGGCAACAAATCTGTCAATATATGTAAAAAATGTTAGTGTGCAGTAACCTCCTCTTTACAGTAGGTGGCGCTGTCCACAGATGTCCACACGTGGTCGGGTCTGTTTCACATGTAAAAAATTTGAGGATTTTAGGAGCATCCGTGGTGGAGTTATACCAGCTGCAGTACCGTATGTCTCCACTGGGTGGAGCCAGAAACCATGAGAATAGTGGAGACCTGTCTGTGCATCAAACCTCAAAAAACATTTGATTTATACATGAAAATTGTCCAGGAGCAGTTACTTCCGGATTCCTGTAGGTGGCGCTGTGCAGGTGACTCATGAGCATGCAGACGTGTTGGGGGATGAACCGTTATGACATGAAAAAAATTTGAGGACATTAGGACGATGCACGCCGAAGTTATAAGCAGTTGATGTTTCATGGCGAAGGTTCAACAGTCGCCACCCGCCACGGGCAGCCTGATACAGGAAACCAAACAGGTGTCTTTGTAGGACTTCAAATCTGTGAAACTCATTTGGCTGTGTAATGACAGGGAAGGATTTAACAGAGTGCATGTCAGCGAAGAACATGGCACTTCCTGTTTCCACCACAAGGGAGCGCCATAGATCATGATGACATAGAGACGTTCAGGGAGGGGCTCTGACCACGTGCAGAAAGTTTGAAGCCGTTTGGAGCAAGTATGTAGGAGAGAGAGCTGTTCGTGTATGAATGGCGAAGTGACGCCACAGCGGCCACGCCCTTTAACTTAGAGAAAAGCTTTTGATAACTTTTGATCAGCATGGTCTCTAGGTGACAGCGACCGAATATGAAGTCAATCGGTCGAAATCCCTAGGAGGAGTTCGTCCGCATACCAAAGGTGGAAATCGCTGAAATTTGACCGCCTAAATCAAAATGGCTGACTTCCTGTGTGGTCTAGATCAATGGTGCAAGAGACTTTTATGTGCGCCTGGACGTGTTCTGTGTGTGTGTCGATTTTTGTCTTCCTACTCCAAAAAAACCCCTATGGACAGGGGTATTTTAAAAATTCAAGGGGGCGCCATTGAGCCATTTTGCCCCGCCCACTTACGAGACCCCCATCAGTTGCTAGTACATGCTCCCGAGAATGTGTGTATGAATTTTCATGATCATAGAAGGTCGTTAAGGTCAATAAATACTCAAACGTAATCTCACGGCGAAGGATCGACACATGGCGCCCCGCCACACGGACACCATTGCACGCAGCTTCACGGCCTTCATAGTGTAGCTTCACCAACTAGTTGGGAAGGTTCTAGAGGTGAAATGAAATTGATGCTGTCAACTATGTAGGAGCAGTACACGTCAGAGTAAAAAGAGGCCATTTCCTGTTACCAGCAGGGGACGCCACGAGTAAGTAAGGGTTTCAACATATGGAGGTGTTCAGGGCGGAGCCCTCGTCATGCTCATAAAGTTTGAAGACGTTTGGATAAAGTATGCAGGCGTGAGAGCCGTTCAAAGTTACATGGCGAAATCATGAATCGTCGCCAGACTTTGGCGAGCCACAGAGGCCACGCCCTGTAAGTTAGAGAAAAGCTTTTGATAACTTTTGATCAGCAGGTCCTTTAGGTGACCTCCAGCAAATTTCAGGTCAATCGGGCAACAGCTCTAGGAGGAGTTCGCTCACATACCAATGGTGTAAATTGCCAAAATCGCCATTTTCCATCCAAGATGGCGGACTTCCTGTTGGGTTAAGGTCATGGTGTCAAGAGACTTTTTGGTGCGTCTTGGTATGATAAACATGTGTACCGATTTTCGTGCACCTACTCCAAACTAAGCCAAATGCGAGGGGTGTTTTGAAAATTTCAAGGGGGCGCTGTAGAGCCATTTTGCCCCGCCCCTTTGCAGCGACCACAAAATATCAAATTTTTCGCCACCCCTGATGAGTGTGCAAAGTTTCGTGAGTTTCGTGAGTTTTCTCAATATATGTAAAAATTGTTAGTGTGCAGTAACCTCCTCTTTACAGTAGGTGGCACTTTCCACAGATGTCCACACGGGGTCGGGGTCGGGTCTGTATCACATGTAAAAAATTTGAGGATTTTAGGAGCATCCGTGGTGGAGTTATATCAGTTGCAGTACCGTATGTGTCCACTGGGCGGAGCCAGACACCATGAGAATAGTGGTGACCCGTCTGTGCATCAAACCTCAAAAAACATTTGATTCATACACGAAAAATGTCCAGAAGCAGTTACTTTCGGTTTCCTGTAGGTGGCGCTGTGCAGGTGACTCATGAGCATGCAGACGTGTGGGGGGACGGACCGTTAGGACATGAAAAAAATTTGAGGACGCTAGGACGATGCTCGACGAAGTTATAAGCAGTTGATGTTTCATGGCGAATGTTCAACAGTCGCCACCGCCACGGGCAGCATGATACAGAAAACCACACAGGTGTCTCTGTGGGACGTCAAATCTGTGATCCTCATTTCGCTGTGTAATGACAGGGAAGGATTAAACAGAGTGCATGTCAGTGAAGAACATGGCACTTCCTGTCTCCACCACAAGGGAGCGCCATAGATCATGATGACATAGAGACGTTCAGGGAGGGGCTCTGACCACGTGCAGAAAGTTTGAAGCCGTTTGGAGCAAGTATGTAGGAGAGAGAGCTGTTCGTGTATGAATGGCGAAGTGACGCCACAGCGGCCACGCCCTTTAACTTAGAGAAAAGCTTTTGATAACTTTTGATCAGCATGGTCTCTAGGTGACAGCGACCGAATATGAAGTCAATCGGTCGAAATCCCTAGGAGGAGTTCGTCCACATACCAAAGGTGGAAATCGCTGAAATTTGACCGCCTAAATCAAAATGGCTGACTTCCTGTGTGGTCTAGATCAATGGTGCAAGAGACTTTTATGTGCGCCTGGACGTGTTCTGTGTGTGTGCCGATTTTTGTCTTCCTACTCCAAAAAAACCCCTATGGAGAGGGGTATTTTAAAAATTCAAGGGGGCGCCATTGAGCCATTTTGCCCCGCCCACTTACGAGACCCCCATCAGTTGCTAGTACATGCCCCCGAGAATGTGTGTATGAATTTTCATGATCATAGAAGGTCGTTAAGGTCATTAAATACTCAAACGTAATCTCACGGCGAAGGATCGACAGTTGGCGCCCCGCCACACGGACACCATTGCACGCAGCTTCACGGCCTTCATAGTGTAGCTTCACCAACTAGTTGGGAAGGTTCTAGAGGTGAAATGAAATAGATGCTGTCAACTATGTAGGAGCGGTACACGTCAGAGTAAAAAGAGGCCATTTCCTGTTACCAGCAGGGGGCGCCACGAATAAGTAAGGGTTTCAACATATGGAGGTGTTCAGGGCGGAGCCCTCGTCATGCTCATAAAGTTTGAAGACGTTTGGATAAAGTATGCAGGCGTGAGAGCCGTTCAAATTTACATGGCGAAATCATGAATCGTCGCCAGACTTTGGCGAGCCACAGAGGCCACGCCCTTTAAGTTAGAGAAAAGCTTTTGATAACTTTTGATCAGCAGGTCCTTTAGGTGACCTCCAGCAAATTTCAGGTCAATCGGGCTACAGCTCTAGGAGGAGTTCGCTCACATACCAATGGTGTAAATCGCCAAAATCGCCATTTTCCATCCAAGATGGCGGACTTCCTGTTGGGTTAAGGTCATGGTGTCATGAGACTTTTTGGTGCGTCTTGCTATGATAAACATGTGTACCGATTTTCGTGCACCTACTCCAAACTAAGCCAAATGCGAGGGGTGTTTTGAAAATTTCAAGGGGGCGCTGTAGAGCCATTTTGCCCCGCCCCTTTGCAGCGACCACAAAATATCAAATTTTTCGCCACCCCTGATGAGTGTGCAAAGTTTCGTGAGTTTCGTGAGTTTTCTCAATATATGTAAAAATTGTTAGTGTGCAGTAACCTCCTCTTTACAGTAGGTGGCACTTTCCACAGATGTCCACACGGGGTCGGGGTCGGGTCTGTATCACATGTAAAAAATTTGAGGATTTTAGGAGCATCCGTGGTGGAGTTATATCAGTTGCAGTACCGTATGTGTCCACTGGGCGGAGCCAGACACCATGAGAATAGTGGTGACCCGTCTGTGCATCAAACCTCAAAAAACATTTGATTCATACACGAAAAATGTCCAGAAGCAGTTACTTTCGGTTTCCTGTAGGTGGCGCTGTGCAGGTGACTCATGAGCATGCAGACGTGTGGGGGGACGGACCGTTAGGACATGAAAAAAATTTGAGGACGCTAGGACGATGCTCGACGAAGTTATAAGCAGTTGATGTTTCATGGCGAATGTTCAACAGTCGCCACCGCCACGGGCAGCATGATACAGAAAACCACACAGGTGTCTCTGTGGGACGTCAAATCTGTGATCCTCATTTCGCTGTGTAATGACAGGGAAGGATTAAACAGAGTGCATGTCAGTGAAGAACATGGCACTTCCTGTCTCCACCACAAGGGAGCGCCATAGATCATGATGACATAGAGACGTTCAGGGAGGGGCTCTGACCACGTGCAGAAAGTTTGAAGCCGTTTGGAGCAAGTATGTAGGAGAGAGAGCTGTTCGTGTATGAATGGCGAAGTGACGCCACAGCGGCCACGCCCTTTAACTTAGAGAAAAGCTTTTGATAACTTTTGATCAGCATGGTCTCTAGGTGACAGCGACCGAATATGAAGTCAATCGGTCGAAATCCCTAGGAGGAGTTCGTCCACATACCAAAGGTGGAAATCGCTGAAATTTGACCGCCTAAATCAAAATGGCTGACTTCCTGTGTGGTCTAGATCAATGGTGCAAGAGACTTTTATGTGCGCCTGGACGTGTTCTGTGTGTGTGCCGATTTTTGTCTTCCTACTCCAAAAAAACCCCTATGGAGAGGGGTATTTTAAAAATTCAAGGGGGCGCCATTGAGCCATTTTGCCCCGCCCACTTACGAGACCCCCATCAGTTGCTAGTACATGCCCCCGAGAATGTGTGTATGAATTTTCATGATCATAGAAGGTCGTTAAGGTCATTAAATACTCAAACGTAATCTCACGGCGAAGGATCGACAGTTGGCGCCCCGCCACACGGACACCATTGCACGCAGCTTCACGGCCTTCATAGTGTAGCTTCACCAACTAGTTGGGAAGGTTCTAGAGGTGAAATGAAATAGATGCTGTCAACTATGTAGGAGCGGTACACGTCAGAGTAAAAAGAGGCCATTTCCTGTTACCAGCAGGGGGCGCCACGAATAAGTAAGGGTTTCAACATATGGAGGTGTTCAGGGCGGAGCCCTCGTCATGCTCATAAAGTTTGAAGACGTTTGGATAAAGTATGCAGGCGTGAGAGCCGTTCAAATTTACATGGCGAAATCATGAATCGTCGCCAGACTTTGGCGAGCCACAGAGGCCACGCCCTTTAAGTTAGAGAAAAGCTTTTGATAACTTTTGATCAGCAGGTCCTTTAGGTGACCTCCAGCAAATTTCAGGTCAATCGGGCTACAGCTCTAGGAGGAGTTCGCTCACATACCAATGGTGTAAATCGCCAAAATCGCCATTTTCCATCCAAGATGGCGGACTTCCTGTTGGGTTAAGGTCATGGTGTCATGAGACTTTTTGGTGCGTCTTGCTATGATAAACATGTGTACCGATTTTCGTGCACCTACTCCAAACTAAGCCAAATGCGAGGGGTGTTTTGAAAATTTCAAGGGGGCGCTGTAGAGCCATTTTGCCCCGCCCCTTTGCAGCGACCACAAAATATAGAATTTTTCGCCACCCCTGAAGAGTGTGCAAAGTTTCATGAGTTTTCGTTCATGGCAAAGGGGTGAAAAATGCAGTTACAGGCAGGCAAATAAGAAGAATAATAATAAACATAGCAATTACAATAGGGCCTTCGCACCACTCGGTGCTCGGGCTCTAATAAACGCTTGCATTTCAATAGGGCTCTTGCACCATTCGGTGCTCGGGCCCTAATAAACGCTTGCATTTCAATAGGGCTCTTGCACCATTCGGTGCTCGGGCCCTAATTAAAGCTGCAAGCAGCGATGACAGGCCCTCGCAGCCCTTGCTGTCCGCGGGACCAGCAGCCGCCGCCTCTCCTGTCGGCCCACGACCTCTCTCCCAGCTGTACCGGCACGAGCTGTGGTCTGCAGGGCAGAAGAGTACAGCAAAACACACATGTAAGATAAGATAAGATAAGATAAGATAAAACTTTATTAATCCCGAAGGAAATTCTTGTGCCAGAGGTATCAAGTTACATTAAATGCAGTTAAGTACAGAGTATAAGAGTATAAGTGTCACTATAATCCAAAATAAGAGTACAGTACGCAGTATGAGCACAATATATGATACATGGATACAAATATGGAGATGTAAGGTGCTACATATGGAGATGTAAGGTGCTAGTACAAAAGACAGGTCCTCCGGCCAGTAGGTGGCGCAGTGACCGTAGCATATCAGCATGTCAATCTGTGCAGTGTCCGATGTTAAGCATGACTGTAAAGTTTCAGCCACATAGGATGAAGTATGTGGGAGATACAGCCCAAAATACATGTATTTCCTGTGAGTTGGCGAAGGGTCAACTTTGTGGCGGCGCCACGGGCAGACCGTGTGACGAAGTGCTGCGTTTTTGATAACTTTTGGTCCCTAATGCCTTAAGAGTAACCAGACCAAGTTTCAGATGGATTGGCGAAATCCCCTAGGAGGAGTTCGTAAAAGTGCGGGGAGTGAAAACTGGAAAATGGCGCAATTTTTTCAAAATTGCGAACTTCCTGTGTGTTTTAGAGGATACCTCCAAGAGACTTTTTTTCTTGTCTAGAGGTGATACATATGCGTACCAATTTTCGTGTCTGTAGGTCAAACGGGGAAGCAGATCTCATTCCAGGGGGCGCTGCTGAGCCATGTGGCCACGCCCACATATGACGATGAGGTGATATGAAAAGGTGCACAGGGGCTGATATCATGATAGAGTAAGAGGCAGGTAGGATAAACAAAGCAAGAAACACAGAGCTTCCGCGTCTACTGCAGTGACAACATTGCCATCAAAAACATCCAGCCCAGCCACATCACCAACATGGATGAAGTCCCCCTCACTTTCGACATCCCCATGAACCAAACTGTGGAGAGAACGGGGACCAGCATGGTATCAATCCGGGCCACGGGGCACGAGAAATCAGCGTTCGCTGTTGTTCTCGGTTGCCATGGTAATGGACAGAAACTTCCGCCTATGGAAGAGTAAGACACTGCCTCAAGAAAAGTTTTCAGCAGGAGTCGTCGTTAAGGAGAAACGAGGAGACGAGGAAAATGGGAGAGTGGCTCAGAGAAGTTTATGTAAAGAGACCGGATGGTTTTCGTGCGCCCGTCTCACCGCCGGTGTAAAAAACCAGGCGAAGTAGATGAATTCAGAGTTTGCCGTAATCCCGGGAGGGTTAACAAAGAACTCCAACCGCTGGACATCGGCGTAAACAGGGCGTTCAAAGTAAAGTTGCGAGCGGCGTGGGAGCGATGGATGGCAGACAGCGAGCACAGCATTACTGGGAGGCAGCGCCGGGTGAGATATGCCAGCATATGTGAATGGATTGTGGATGCGTGGACTCATGTTTCTGCAGTGGCTGTTGCCCGAGCTTTTGTGAAATGTGAAAACCGGCATAATTTCTGAAAAGCCAGCCGGCAACGTGTGTGGCTGTGACTCTGACAGCGATGAGAGGGAAGCTGGCAGGTTTGAACTCGCGCAGTTGTTTCCTGTTTATTGTACATTGTTGTAATAAATATTCTGTAGAGTCAGCCACTGGTAAGGATGAATTAGGAATCAGTGTGGTGCATCTGATTAAAATGCGGGACAACATATATCCGAAGATGGTCTTTATTTATTAATAAAGTGTAAAGATAAAGTTGGAATCACAACAGGCATTCAGCAGCAGCCACTGTTCTGACCATAGAAACCCACACGCTGTTTCTCAGTCGCTGCCACCGTCGAGAGAGAGGCTGCACCGGCTCTCCTCACTGATATCCAGCCGGTTTTTACTGAATCGCTGCTGATAGAGATGTGCGCGGCTTGCGGAGGATGCGGAGCAGTTTCCTGGGTTTTCACTTCTGCAGCGCAATGTCTTAAAGCTCAGATGCGAGGGTCCGATCGCACATCACTGCAGCTCAGAGCACAACAAGAAAAATGCCACACAGGCGCGGCATGTGAAACATAAAATTGTACACATTTCAAATTGTGATGCAGAATAAAGTGTAACAAACCGCTGCATCTGTATTATGTAATTATTGCGAGCTACAGTGCTATATGCAGCGAGTAATCAAACTATATACAAAGTTGTTCCTTTACAACAATAAAGTTTGATTTAACTCACTGTTTTGCTCCTGTTACCTTTTTATTTATGTACTGGTATGTTTTAGCGCAGCATGCGCCTTATAATACGGTGCGCCTTGTGTATGTGCTGAGGACAGAAATAGACCCTGAAACTGACACTGCGCCTTATAATGCGGTGCGCCTTATGGTCGTGAAAATACGGTAACTAGACCAATTTTCATCTGGTTTGGACAAATCCCCTAGCAGGAGTTTGTAAAAGTGCGGGAAGTGAAAAATGGCGGACTTCCTGTGCATTTTAGAGGATACGTCCAAGAGACTTTTTTTCTCGTCTAGAGGTGATACATATGTCTACCAATTTTCGTATGTGTAGGAGAAACTGCAACCCACATCTCAATGTAGGGGGCGCTGGCGAGCCATATGGCCATGCCCGCATGTGCATATGGTTATATCATTCTGTTCAGAAAGACAGGCTCAGCGTGCCTGATTTTTGTCATCCACATAGGCTGAAGTATGTGGGAGATACAGCCACAAAAACATCCATTTCCTGTGAGTTGGCAAAGGGTCAACGTGGTGGCGCCACAGCAAGACCGTATGACGAACTGCTGCGTTTTTGATAACTTTTGGTCCCTAATGCCTTAAGAGTAAGCAGACTAATTTTCAGCCTGATTGGACAAATCCCCTAGGTGGAGTTTATAAAAGTGCGGGGGGTGAAAAAAGCAAAATGGCGCAGTTTTTCCAAAATGGCAGACTTCCTGTGCGTTTTAAAGAATACCTCCAAGAGACTTTTTTTCTCGTCTTGAGGTGATACATATGTGTACCGATTTCTGTGTCTGTAGGTCAAATGGGGAGTCCGATCTCATTCTAGGGGGCGCTGCTGAGCCATGTGGCCACGCCAACATATGACGATAAGGTGCTATGAAAAGGTACATGGGGGCTGATGTCATAATAGAGTAAGAGGCAGGTAGGATTAATAAATCAAGAAACACAGCAGCTTTCTCTATGGTGGCGAAGGGTCACCTGCGTGGTGTTGCCCCGCCCACACGGTGTAACATTGATCTGCGTTTGTGATAACTTTTGCTCAGCCATGTCTTTAGAACCATGTGACAAAATCTCAGGTCTTTCCCTAGGAGGAGTTCGTTCAAATACGAGGTGTGGAACATGGAAATCAGCCTGAACACAATTCATACCGCCAGTAGGTGGCGCTGTGAGTGTATTCCCTCATTAGCATATCAATCCGTTCAGAATGACAGGCTCAGCATGGCTGCTGTTTTCATCCACATTGGATGAAGTATGTGGGAGATACAGCCACAAAAACATCCATTTCCTGTGCATTGGCGAAGGGTCAACTTCGTGGTGGCGCCGCAGCCAGACGGTATGACAAATGGCTGAGTTTTTGATAACTTTTGGTCCCTAACCCCTTAACGGCAAGCACACCAATTTTCAGGCGTATCAAGCAATTCCCCTAGGAGGAGTTCGCGAAAATGGGGGGTGTGCAAATTGGAACATGGCGTGGTTTTTCCAAGATGGCCGACGCCCTGCAGGGGGTGGAATTTTTTTTCCAAGAGGCGATATATCAGCGTACTTTTCATGGTCGTACCTGTTACGCAGAATATTTTCTGCGTAAAAGCTTGACTTGCATCTCAATAGGGCTCTCGCACGTTTCGTGCTCGGGCCCTAATTAAAGCTGCAAGCAGCATTGCGGGCCCTTGACACCTTGGACCCGCGGGGCCATCGCTGTTTCCTCTCCTATGCTCTCCTCTCATTTACACAGACGTACAACAAACACATGTTTACAACAGAAATTTCCTGCTGCCAGTAGGTGGCGCTGTGACGGTATCATCCTATTAGCATATATATCTGTTCAGACTCAATCCATAGTAGTACTGTAAGATTTTGTCCACATTGCATTAAGTATGTTGGTGGTACTGCAGAAAATACAGTGTTTCTTTGTAATGGCGAATGGTCAACTTTGAGGCCACGCCCCTGCCACACCATAACACTTTTGAAAGAGTTTTGGAATGCATGACGTGGACTATTGACATGGCAACGTATCAAGCTAAATCGAAGGGGCTACACGTTAGGGGCGGTATAAAGCCATTTTCCCATGTGCATTTCAAAAGTCAGCAAATTTCAACAGTTTTCGGGGAAATTAATTTTTCACCAAGTTTGGTGAGTTTTGGGGCATGTTAAGGTAAAATAGCCTAGGGTTTCAATAGGGCTCTCGCATGTTTCGTGCTCGGGCCCTAATGATAAATTCACAGCGTGATTGCTTTTTTCTTATATAACCTAGAGTTGTTTTTTTTTACCTGACATCACTCAAGATGCATTCATGGACTATCAGAAAAGTCAGACGATTCTAAATCTTCCCATGATGGATGGATGGATGATGTCATTTTGTCTCATTATCGGGCTGTCAGCCAGACAGTAAAGTAATACGGTGACCTTTGACCTTTCCATAAATACACTTTCAAACAGAGATAAAGGAGCGTTACTAGAGGTCTCCCGATAACAGCACCTGCGTTATCTGGCGCTGTGTTAAAACACCCTTTTGCCTTGTTAGCATGTTTAAATGATGGATAGTCCTTTCGGAGCATAAGACGCCCGTGACTCAGAAACCCCCCGACCATGATAGATTACCCCCCCACCCCCTTCCTTTATCGCAGCTGGCTGATTATTCCTCCTCTATCACGAGCGCCTTGTAACGTGGGCTTGATTATGCTAAGGTTTGTCAGGACGCTGAACAAGGCAGGAATTAAGTAGCTTTCCTCATTGCTATCCATAACATCATCATCATCATCGGGAGAGCGACCTATTTAAAGCGTCCATCAAAGGATTATTAAGCCGTCAATTGCTCAACACGACTTCTGATTCTAATTACAACAGCCCTTTTTTACAAGATTGCCTATTATTACTGTCATTATTAATGATCATAGCTCATAAAAATGGCCGCCAGGTCTGACCTTCAGCTAGGATTACCTGATCACACGCTCGCCGCACTGTTTGTTATTAATTTAAAGCGCAAGAATAACCTATATCACTTCAGATTAGCATCAACAGTTGCATAAGTGAACTGATGATGATTTAAAAAGCGTGTGTATATGTACTTGTTTACCTACCTAAGTGTGGACAGCACTGGGACACAATCACAAATGAGGGACCGCTGAGGAATGAGGGGACGTTTTACCAGTCTCATGATTTAAGTCAAGCTAAAATGATTTCTTAAAGCCTCTAGTCAAAGGGGGGTAGTAAATGTGATGTATAAGTCCTCTTTTGTTTCCTTTGGGATGATGGTCCCCTGTTATCCAGCTAGACATGTATACGTGTGTGTGTGTAACAGTAAAATAGCTTCACGTGAACAAGTACCAATATACAAGACTTGGAAAAAAGGTTGCAGCAGCATGTCAGCTAAATTGCTAATTGCAAAGCTAGCTAGCACAAATGCTAGCCAGACCTCTTCCTAGGTAGCAGCGAACAACTCAAGATGGCATTTCTTCAAACTTAGGCACAAACGTTTACTTAAACTCAATAGTCAATGGTGGTGGTCAAAGGTCAACGTACACCTTTGCGATGTCATAGTTACGGTTGTGCTAAAGGAACATACAAATGTACTGCCCAAGGTCATCAAAGTAAGCTAAAGGGATTGAAGCTAAAGTCCGCCGGACCTTAGCTCAGGAGTCCGGGGGGGCGAGTCACATCCTGTGACACAGTTTTATTGTCAGTTGTGGTCGGGGGTTTGGCATTAAAAACTACTGGTTAAGGTTAGCTGTTGAAATTTAGGATAAGCGCCTTTTCATCGATGTGTGGAGTGACAGGGATTGATGTTGATTGCTTCATTGATAGAGAGTGTGTAGATTGATTGATAGATGTGTGGATTGATTCATTGATTGATGTGTGGATTGATTCATTGATAGATGTAATCATTGATTAGCGAGTTTTTTGTTGTTTTGTTTGAGTCCATGGCATATAGGAGGTGGGGTGTTATTGGCTCATCACTCTGCTATCACGCTGTCAACAGATCAGGCTCTGGCGGAAACAGCCTTGAAAACCCCCCTTGTGACATTTTGATTTCTTCAGCCGACACGCAGATAGGTCGACATTATTCCATGCTCAGCATAATAGGCCCGATGACAAACAGGCAAAGCAGGAGAGATGACAGAAATACAGTGTACGTGAAAACTTTATTTGGGCTGTAAAAGACTCTGAATCACAGACGGCAGTCTGCATGAAGGACACTGAGGAGCCTGGATGTAGCTGAAGGTTTTCATGCAGCTTTTACCACCTAATGATGTCATTTTGCCCCTGCCAACGGTTGCCAGGTACAATAAAAGTGATCATGATTCTCGGAAAAAAAAAGCAAAAGTGGGTCAAAGCATCTCTGAAAAAGGGGGTTCAAAACCCCTAAACCATATATTTAAGGATTAATTCAGCAGGTGACCTACTGTAGCTAAAACTCCCGAAAAAGGCCAGGTGCTGAACCCCCATCCACTGGTAAAGGTGCCTAAGTTCAGCATCAGAAGTGGTCCATGGAGGACCTAGCTAGGTCTGGTTGGTGAAGATCAGGGGTAACACTCCTCACTGCAGTTCAAGGTGTTGACTTGGCCACCAAGTAATCCAGATTTCAATCTAATCCCAAGGAGGTCAATCCACAGAGGCCCCCTGCTGCTTCAATACCAAAGTCCCACTTATAAAAATAACGTATCGTACCTTCAAATGGTCTTAAAGCTTTCGCCTGGATTGTTGAACAAATAAGGAACTGTCAGATTTTTAATTAGCTTTCGCTCCTGCTAATTGCTAGTCACTGACTGCCTGGAAGTGGTGTGTGTGACTGGGCTGAAGGGACCGACTTTTTGGATCAAGATATCAATCGTTCTGCCATGTGAGAGCAGCACCGGAGCGAAGGCGGAAGGGGGGCGCTTCAGGCTTCAGGCACCACAAGGATCCTACCTTTTCTTCTTCCAGGACAATCGGGGGGTCACCCTTCGCAAAACGTGCCAAAAAAAAAACCCTGAAAGAGAGGCCAAGTTTGGGGGGTGGGGCACTGACAATCAAGCAGCCTGCAGAAATACAGTTGTGAGGATTAGAAAGTTGAATCTGAGCTCTAAAACATCCACATTAATCATGAAAAAGGGAAGATGAAAGTAAATTTAGAACTTAGCTTGGAGGTTCTAGAGGAGGCTAATAATAAGGCTGGGGGGTGCAGGGGGGAGGGGGGGTGGGTGGGTAACTTAGTTTGGGAACAAAATACCGTGGCAATTGCGGCATTAAAAAAAGAACATGTAATCCCACTGCATCATCATGGAGGAGGCGGGCTTTATGACCAGATTATGGCCCTTGGATTAAGCGGGGCTTGCCTTATATGGTGCCCCTATGCATAATGTTAAGGCATATTCTTTTATATTATTCTTTAAATTTAGCACCACATTTTTTATATTAGTCCCCATAGAGTTAAAAAAAGGAGATTCCATTCCTCCTCAGTAAAGCTGGGTAAATGTATGTGTCATTTGTAGAAAATGACATCCCGACACTGTTTCCTTTAATGAGAATACTGTCTGGTACTGGAATACTGTCTCTAAAAAGCACCTCCTGATAGCCTACATAGTGAATATATGTGTGCTAGACATGGAAATAGCTGTCTGATCCTACACATCTCATGATTATGGCGTTTCAAAGGATGCATATGTTCTATCTATCTAGGGCAGCAGTGGCTCAGTGGTGAGCAGGGTTGTCCAATAACCGGAAGGTCGGCGGTTCGACCCCAGCTCCTCCCTAGTCATTGTTGTGTGTCCTTGGGCACTTTACCCGCATTGCCTCCAGTGCACTCACTGGTGTATGAATGCGTATGAATGAATCGGCGGTGGTCGGAGAGGCCGTAGGCGCACCTTGGCAGCCACGTCTCCGTCAGTCTCCCCCCTGGGGAGCTGTGGCTACCACTGGTAGCTCACCACTGCCACTGTGTGAATGTGGTGTGAAAGAATAATGCATCTCAATGTAAGCGCTTTGAGTGCCTGCCCAACAGAGCAGAAAAGCTCCCATGATTCATGGTGTTTCGAAGGATGCATCAGGTGGATCCTACATATCCCATGATTCATGTCATTTCTAAGGATTCATCATGTGGATCCTACATATTCCATGATTCATTGCATTTCGAAGAATCCATATGTTGGATCCTACATATCCCATGATTCATTGCATTTCTAAGAATGCATCAGGTGGATCCTACATATCCCATGATTCATTGCATGCTTCTACACGCTCCCTCTAGGAAACATCATCCAGAAGCATGGCATAAACTTTCATTGTTATGCTGATGATACCCAGCTGTATTTATCCATGAAGCCTGAAGAAACGGAGCCACTAGTCAGACTACAGGACTGGATGATCTCCAACTTTTTACTATTAAACTCAGACAAGACTGAGGTCATTGTATTTGGACCTAAACATCTCAGAACTAGATTTTCAGATAATATTCTGGATGGAATTACTTTGACCTCAAGTACGACTGTGAGGAACCTCGGAGTTATCTTTGATCAAGACATGTTGTTTGTCTCTCATATTAAACAGGTCTCCAAGAGCGCTTTCTTTCACCTGCGTAATATTGCTAAGATCAGGAGCATCCTCTCTCAGAGTGATGCTGAAAAGCTCATCCATGCTTTTGTCACTTCAAGACTGGACTACTGCAACTCATTATTGTCTGGATGCCCACATTACTCAACTTTTCTGTTTAGTAAGGCGTATAGTTAGCCTCATAAATAGTGTGTAGGGCTGGTAGGTATAGTTACAGTCACCTCAGCCACAGGTATAACAGGTATCATAGGGCCGATAAAATCTTAACTTTTAGCACAGCTATGCTGCTTGAGGCCTACGCTGTTAGGGGGCACAAACATGATCCACTGAGCAGTTTCCCTCCCACCTTCTGACCTCTCCTCTACTCTCATTAGTCTGGCTCATACTGGTAATATCATCTCATAATCTGTGTTTGCTGTCTTCCTCGTAGTTTTGTGCCTTGCTCTTGCTCTTGCTCTTGCTCTCTCTCTCTCTTTGCAGGTCTCAAGACCAGCATGCTGACCTGCAGTCCGGCCCCTGAACTCTTCTGTGCTCATCTGTGCCCCTGCTATTCATCTTTGTTTTGATTACTATCAAATTACTATTACTACTTACGGATTGATGATATATATATATCCATTATAATATAATCACTGTTTCATCTTGCTTGTCATGTTTGCTCTGTACTGTATCATTTTTGCTGCATATTTGCACCTCTTTCTCTCTCTCTCTCTCTCTCTCTCTCTCTCTCCTTCGTCCTCTTCTTCTCCTCCTCTACCTGGCCGACTGGCAGTGGCGGTTCTACATTGAATTACTCCCCGGGCGAGACCCCCCCCCCCCAAAAAACAAAAAAAAAAAAAACAAAAAAACAAAACAAAACAAAAAACAAGCGGAGGTCATTTAACTAAGGGGGTAGGCTGCAATTGAGTTCAATTCAGTTTTATTTATATAGCGCGTTTTACAATCAGAAATTGTCCTTAAAGCGCATCACAGAGACCCGGAGCCTGGACCCCCTTAAGCAGGACAAAGAGGATGAAGAAGAGAGAGAAGAGAAAAAAAAGGAGACAGGACAGAGAGGATGAAGGAGAGAGAGAGGAGAAGAGGGAGACAGGACAAAGAGGATGAAGGAGAGAGAGAGGAGAAGAGGGAGACAGGACAGAGAGAATGAAGGAGAGAGGAGAAGAAGAGGGAGACAGGACAGAGAGGATGAAGGAGAGACAGAGGAACAAACATGACAGGTTGCTAAATGGATAATATGAGGATAAATGGTATAAAAAATAAATTCCCCATTTTCTATATTTTTTAAAGTTAAACTAATATAAGGCATGTACACTAGAGCACTACAATTGTACTGAATCAAACATATGCCCTTGCTTATTCTGACAAAACAAAAATATTTCACTGTACTAAAATGGGACTGCATTTAAATATAATTCTTTGTTAGCAATGATAGTGGTTTCAGCTTTCAGTAAGCAGCATAAAAGGTTGTAATGTGTACACACTTTGGGCAACTAGTCATTTTGATACCTGTGTGATGGTGCAGACTGTGGGCCAGTGAAGAGAGGCTGAATGGATGATAAATATGGATGAAAAATAATCACACCTGTATTTAACTCCTAAAACCAGCTGACAGTGAGCAGTATTCTTAGTTTAATGTTAATCAGCCTGTTATAGATGGACGGACTTTTGTTAGCAGACAGTAGCTAACTTGTTAGCTAACCGAAGAGCCAGAGCAGCGCATCATGGATGGACATTACAAAAACACAGCGCGCAGCATCAAACTCTCAGTCCAGCATCAGACTACAGTCCTCTGTCTCTCTGCCTGTAGCTTTGCTGTCTGTCCAGTTTGTTGTCATGGCCCCAAAACTTCCGTGTTGTTTAATGATCTTAACGGTAAGACCTCTGACTCCTTCAGATCATTCACGCTATTCACACTATACACAAACACGCAGTGACGCACGCTATCAGGACAGAGTGAGACCTCTCTCCGTCACTCCCTGTCCGTTCTGTTTAAGACCCAGAGGTGAGCTGTCCCCCGCGCCCCCTCCCCTCCTCTCACAGCTTCTGTGTACGGCAGCTTCTCAGCAAGCAGGGGCGCCTACAGCTGCATTGGGGCGCGAATTTGCCAATTTTTCACACAATGATCTATAATACACATGGAAAACTGCCGCGCAGATGATTTTTTTTCCAACTGCTTGTGCCGCCCCCTGTGTGATGCCGCCCCGGGCGACTGCATGTCTGCCCGTGCCCAAAACCGCCACTGCCGACTGGCAGCAGGAATTGGTTCCTCCTTAAGTAGACAGGTCCTGCTCAAGGTTTCTTCCTCTTAAAGGGAGTTTTTCCTTGCCACAGTGCTCTTAAGGGGGTTCAGGCTCTGGGTCTCACGCTCTGGGTTTCTGTGAAGCGCTTTGAGACAATTTGTGATTGTAAAATGCGCTATATAAATAAAATTGAATTGAATTGAATTGAATTGAATTAATTTGAATTGCATTTCGAAGGATGCCTCAGGTGGATCCTACATATACCATGGGTAGAGAAGATTAAAGCAAGGCGTCTGGACTTGTAGAGTTTTTCTTGAAGACGTTTCGCTGCTCATCCAAGCACCTTCATCAGTTCTAACTGTTTGGTGGGGAAACATGGTTTATACGTGGTTACAGACCTCAGTGGGTGGGTCTGGGTAAAACTTAAACAATAGCACTAAAGGTGTGTCTAATGACTGGCTAATGACTATGAAACTGCCGGAGGGGGACTGGTTGACAGCCCTTTGTTCTTGCTGTGAGTATGTGCAAACTTCCTGGGAATGGATGGAATCACTGCATTGTATGTGGTAGAAAGATGATGTCTGAGGCCACCACCTGAGGTTTTTGCAGCTTAACATAGATGGCTTCCTTGACTCCTCTTTCAAACCACCTTTCCTCTCTGTCTAAAATGTGAACATTGTTGTCCTCAAAGGAGTGTCCTTTGTCTTTGAGGTGGAGGTGAACAGCTGAGTCTTGTCCTGAGGAGGTGGCTCTCCTGTGCTGAGCCATTCTTCTGTGGAGTGGTTTGCCCACCAAACAGTTAGAACTGATGAAGCTGCTTGGATGAGCAGCAAAACGTCTTCAAGAAAAACTCTACAAGTCCAGACACCTTGCTTCAATCTTCTCTACGTATAATGACCTGGATGACTGAGAATCTTCATCAACATACATATCCTAGATTCATTGCATTTCTAAGGATGCATCAGGTGGATCCTACATTTCCCATGATTCATTGGGTGCTGGTAAAAATAGAATATAGCAGCCTTCACAATGTAATCACAAACAGCCAATGAGTACATGTGCCGTCCTCGGTATATGTCCGCTATACTTTTGACAGGCCAGTTAAACTCGTTTCCTTTTTCCACGACTCTTAAGACGACTTCTTGTCTAACAGGTTTATTGGAGTAGGAAAGTGTAAAACTGAAACAGATAAATACAACTGATTAACGCTATGATTTTTAACACTCAATATGCATTTTCTAAAACTGAATAAAATAATATTTAAACGTTTGTCTAATAAACCTTAACCTATAGTATTAACAGAACAATACATCACATCGCACATCCACATCTCATCTGTATCTACGCACGACAATCACAGTTATAGAATTACTCGATCAAAATGTAAACACAAGCACAAAACAATAGCAAACGATTCCATTCAAAGATTAATTAGATAAAATAAAAACAAAGTCACATACTCACAATGCTGCATCAGGCGTGAGACGTAAACTATTAACACTGTAACTAACTCCGCGGCTCCAACTAAAGCCGAGAGCACAGCTATCCACACAACCGCTCTGTGTCTCCATAGCAACACGACACTCCAGCCAAACAGCTGGGACTCCCAAGCAACCGCGTCACAGAACGCAGCATCTACTTGCAAATAAATCATACAAACAAATTCGCTTTTACATCAAAACAGTACATCTTTTTTGGATGCAAGTATCAACTGCAGGTTGCTAGGCAACATGAGCAAACAGGAAGTCATACATAGCCTGTCCTAATCTATTGATGACCCTGACCACCCCCGCCCGCCTGATGACCTACTAATGCATGTCTCAGTGGAAGTAAACCAATCCAAATAAACAGCGGTGGTCTGTAAATAATGATGATGTAGGAAGCTGAGCGGCACAGACCTGTCAACGACTCGTGCTCTGT